>NC_081434.1:19476673-19776673 GCF_949786415.1 Peromyscus eremicus | reverse complement strand
AAGTCCTGCCAGTCCCAGAGTCCACTTATAAAATAAACACACAGACTCTTACATTATTTAAACTGCCTGGCCATTAGCTCAGGCCTATCATTGTCTAGCTCGTACTCTTATAGTTAGCCCATTTCTATTAATCTATACTTTGCCACATGGCTCGTGGCTTACTGGTACCTTACATTTTTCTTGTCCTGGTGGCAGCTCCAGGCAGTCTCCCCCTCTCCCTTCCTGTTCCCTCAATTCTCCTGTTAGTCCCACCTATACTTCCTGTCTGGCTACTGGCCAGTCAGTGTTTATTTATACAGAGCGATATCCACAGCAATCTACAATCCATATAAGCACAGAGATTAGGTACAGAGCAAGGGAATACTGGGGACAGATAGATCTGCCATCAATTCCTATCAGCATTCTGCTATACTCATAGATCAGTGCCTTGCTCAGTCATCCTCAGTAAAGCTTCCTCCTGAACTAGATAGTAATAAATATAGAGACCCACAGCTAGGAAATATGCAGAGAATGAGAGACTTTGGAACACTCAATCCTTCTGTCAAATCCTTCCTCTCATGGATCAAGGAGCCTTGCAGAAGAGGAGGCAGAAAGATTTTAAGAGCCAGAGGGGATGGAAGACACCAAAGAAACAAGGCCTTCAGAAACAGGCAGAGCCAACACACATATGAACACACAGAGACTGTCACAGCCCACATAGAGCTTACATTGGTCTGTGACAGATGGAGGTCCCAGTGCTAAGAAATGGACCCTGAAGTTATCCCATAGATAACCACTTGCAAATTAGTTTTCTCCAATGAAGTTTTATTATAGATGCAAACTACTCTTAGGGACAGCCCCGTACTCAGCAGTAGATGGCAAAAAGAAAATGAACTCAGTAGCATCTATGGAAGTTCTCTGTCTCATACTGTTTCACCAGGAATATTTATTTACTTATTTATTTATTTATTTTTATTTTACAGCTCCTTTGTGGATGTATTATGGCTTCCAGTTTGGGGTTTTGATGGGATTTCTGTGTATACAAATGTGTTTGTATGTCCATGTGCATTTCTCGGGTTTGTTTTCTTATCTCCTTTTCTTCTCTTTATTTTTACCTTATTTTATCTCAACATTATTCTTTAAATACCTTTTTTTGTTTGTTTTCTAAGTAGAGACAGAAAGGGTGTGGATTCAGATTGGAGAGGAGCATCTCAGCGGAGTTGTGGGATGGGAAACCATAATCAGAAGATAGAGTATGAAAAATATATTTTCAATAAAAGAAAAATAAAGAAAAAAGAAAATGTAATCACAATGGCTGGAAAATGGATGGGCTCAGACTGAATAATAATAATAATAATAATAATAATAATAATAATAATAATAAAAAGGCACAGTGTAACATTGCATACATTTCCTGTGGTGAATATAATTATAAATTGGCAGGGCTAATTGTCTGTGATATTGTGAAGCAACTTGAACTCCTATGCAATGTTTTCAGGAATGAAAAAAATGCTATAAACATTTTGAAAAAGTTTGGTAGCTTCTAATAAAATCAAATATACTTCTATAGGATACAGAAATCCCACACGAGGTATTTATGGACACAAACTAAAACAATGTCCAAATAAAGACATGTTAGAGAGTTTTCATAGCCACCCTATTAATAATAGTAATCAAAAACTGGAAACTAGTCCTTCAACTATTGAATGAGTAAAACTGTGGCACATCCATCCAATTAAATACTACTCACCAATACTAGAGTGGCATACTATTAATACACATGCAACAGCATAGATGAGTCTTAAATATGAGATTCTAAGTGCAACATGCCAGGCTCAGAGGGCTATCTAGTGCATAATTCTATTTAAACACGATTTTAGAAAAATCAGTGTTATAGTAACAATCAGTAGAGATCAGGTGTGTGAGAGCAGATTGGTGACAAAATAGCACAAGGAAACTCAGGTATGATGGAACTATTTTAAAACTGTAATGTGTAACTGTTGTAACTATTCAGACATGTCCAATGCCAAGGCAATAAAAGAGATACTTTATTGGATGAAAATCTATCTTATTGGATGCAAATAGTACTTCAGTGAAACTGATATTTAAGGTAAAAATAAATAATGTTGGCTTAAGGAAAAACATATCCTCCTTGTTTTCTTATATATATTTTATTTTTATTTAGTGATAACACATGAGTAATAAAAATGTAATTAAAATCAACCAAAGATTGTGATACATTTTGCCTTTCCTGCATAGAAAGCCCAATGCTTACATGCAAAAGGGTGAGGGTTGCAGGAGAAAACATCAATAAGGCCTCCTGTTTTTGCAGCAATGTAAACTGTTTAAGTAGAGCTCACATCATTTACGGATGATAGAGTCATTGTTCCCGGAGCAAGTACGTTTCATTTCATTCCTGCAGCTGTGTAAAGGACAGCTCTCAGCTACCTGCAGACATGTCTTTAAACTATATCCTAGGAGACTCTGGGTATGTCCTGTAGGAGTCTCAGAGCACAAGCCAGGTTAAACTAACAAAGCCGTCCGGTTTCTTCCAATCCAAGGAGTTCTATGACCATAGAAGCAAAGAGACACAGCCTCTGACTACACATCGAGGTCTTAAGAATTGTATCCCAGAGGAAATGCCATTTTGAAATCTGGTTAAATTAAACTCCCCATGATTTGTCTTTGTGGGTGATCTGGATCACTGATGAGTAAATGTAACACATAAATACAAATAGGTAGCTCATCTATCATCTTCAGTTTGAAGTCAAGCCCCACTGGTTTATGTGCTCTTTATTGGGCAAGATTATAGGAGTGGGACATCATAATTAAAAATTTTGCATTTTCTTACTAAAGAAGTTGCCTTTTAAATCTTGTTAAATTTGGATTAATCTGTTTACTATATCATCTATCTTGCTTGCAACGCAGAAATATATTAAAAATACATTTGAGGTACCCTCAGAGGGCTAACGTCGTCAGTGACATTGAGGACATACTACACAAAGCGAGAGATGTCATTGAGAGTTATTTTGATTTCACAATATTCTTGATCATCATGCTGTTTATTAAGATTCATTAAAAGTCCATCACCCTAATTTAACAGGGAAAATCTAATAGATTGCTATTGGAGAGCTTCCACCAAATTAATGTGGAAGAATTTATAACCAGAGCCTTAGCTACGATCATTAAGAAATAAAAAAAAAACTATAATGATATATTAATTACCAGCAAGTATCAATAGTATAATTTGTGAAGAATTTTAAGTCTTTATCTACTCCAGGCATTTTAGCAAAATGTTTGGGTTTTGTCTAAATTTTCTTATAATTTCTAGCTATTTTGTAGATCATGTAGATAGGGTCTCAGTTCATGAATTTTACTTTTTATATAAGTGTGCTAATTCAAAATATTATAGAAGTCAAGTCACTTCTATTTGCTCAGTACCGAGAGTGGTCATGTCTTAGTTCCTGTGGTGGCAGGTTCTTCTGCACTGGTGGGTGGCCCAGGGCAGTGTAGCTTCTTAGGTAAAGTGACCAATTTCTCAGGGTCTCCTTTGGAAGGCAGTGGGATTTTCTCACTGTATCCTTACCTAGCCTTTGTCAGTGATAAGGAAGATGATTTAGCTCTTCCTGCTCTAGACTTTGATCTTGCCACTCAGTTTGTTCAGTATCCATGCCAAACTGATACTCTTTGTTGGGTTATCTCAGGGAAGGGACACAACAATCTGTACAATGGGCCACTGGGTATTCATCTTTACTAGCAAAGTCTCTCCTATTGGGAAAACAATATTTACTTAACAGAAGACTTTTTTGAAAAGCAAAAAACCCCATGTATTGATTTATTGTCTATGTGTGTGCATACATGGGACTGCATGCCATAGCATGCCTGTGGAAGTCAGAGGACCATTTTCAAATGCTGATTCTCTCTTCCTACCATGTGTCTTCTAGGGATCAAATTCAGATTTGCAGATCTAGTAGCAAATGTTTTTAAGCCAACTCACTGGGCCTTAAAAAAAAAAGAGACAAAGAGATATCTGACGTAAAGAATTACACAGGAGCCCCAACAATGTTTGTTTTCCTATAATAAATCTTACTACTGTCTATAAACAGTGTTTTTTATGGAAATGCTTAAAACAAACAACACCTCTGAACTTTCTTCCTCCACCTTGACTGTAAGGTACATTTGTTCTCTCAGTGTTATTACGTACCTGGCACTCTGAAAAAAGTACTCACACAAAAGCAAGCAAAAGTTTGTCCTTGTCCTCAAGAGGTGTTTTCCATGGAAGAATAAATTCTAAGAATTAATAAGTAAAAAATTCTAATTTTCCCAAAATGATAATTAAAGAAGAGACTTCCCTGTCTGTTCGCTCAGTCCCTTCTCAGAGAATGGACTCATAATAGGTCAGAGATTAATGTCCCTTGAATTATTACTTCCTTGTTTAGCTGGCTCACTGTAAAGGTAGGGCCTATACACCGATGAGATGAAAATAAAAATCCCCTGGATAATTTGGGGTTGAAATAAAAAAAAAAATCTCATTTTTGCTGTTAACCATCCTGAGTAGAAGAAGAAGTGGCAACTGAGAGAAAATTAAACTTTCAACCAGAAGGTAATCTACAAGGAACAGAAGTCTGGAGCCAGTAGCAGAAAGAACAGGAAGAGAGATGTTGGTGTCATCAGCCTTCAGGGCCTGGAGCTGGTCCTCAGAAAGATCTGCTTGAGCTTCCATGGCTCATGTTCCAAATCCTTATGAACTCTTATGAGATATTTGTTAATCTATCTCCTCCTCTTTTTGTCAACCTATTATAATGAAGGTCTATGTAGTTTTGAATTAAAAATTTTGAATTAGACTTTCTCTGTTTTCTTTCTGAAACATTCTCTTGGTCTGTTTTACTGATAATACTTATTTATCTACTTACTTTTGAGGTCTGATAAACTCCTCTCTATGAATGCTACCTCTCTCCTTTTTAAAAACAATTGTATTTTACACATATGGGTGCTTTTGTCTGCATATCTGCATATCAGAAGAGGATGTCAGATCCCATTATAAAGGGTGGTGAGCTGCCATATGGTTGCTGGGAATTGAACTCAGGACTGTATTTGGAAGATTTTCCTGTGTTCCAGCCAGCCAGTGGTCGGGACAAATCTCTCCCACTTACATCTGCAAGTAAGCACACAGAGGCTTATGTTAATTATAACTGCTCAGCCATTAGCTCAGGCTTATTACTGACTAGCTTTTACACTTAATTTAACCCATAATTCTTTTTTTTCATTTTTCTTTATTAAGAAATTTTCTACTCACTCTACATATACCCACAGATCCCACCTCTTCCCTCCTCCCATCCCCCAGCACTCTCTCCCAAGCCATCCCACATCCCCACATCCCCTAAAGCAAGGTCTCCCATGGGGAGTCAGCAGAGTCCAGAAAACTGAGCCTAGGCAAGTCCAAGCCCCTTCCCACTGCACCAAGGCTGTGCAAGACATCACACCACAACCCATAATTCTTATCTATGTTTTGCCACATGGCTAGTGACTTACAAGTATCTTTACATCTTGCTTCTCTTAGCTGTGACCAGCAGTGTCTCCTCTACTCTTTTTCTTTCTTCATCTCTCTCTAGTTAGAATGTCCCACTTAACTTTATTCTGCCTCACCACTGGCCAAACAGCTTTATTCATTAACCAATCATAGCAACACATATTCACAGCATATAGAATGACATCACCCATCGTTTCCCCTTTTCTTTCTATTCACAACTGAGAAATGGTACCAAGCCACGTGGCTAAACATAGATAAGATTTATGGGTTAATTTAAGATGTAAGAGCTAGCTAGTGAGACCCATTATGAGTCATTAGGCCACACAGTTCATAAATAATATAAGCCTCTGTGTGTTTATTTGGATCCAAGCGGCTGTGGGACGATGGTGCTGTGGGAGCTGGGCGGGACCAGAGAAAACTTACAACTACATGGGAGTTCTGAATGAGTTGCTGGTGAGCTTAACTGCTGAGTCATCTCACCAGCCCCCATGAGTTTATTTAAAAAAAAAAAACTTATACAATTTACTTTATTATAACGAAAATTCTAGAAAAGTATTTAAAGGAAGCCCCCAAAGAGTTAAGGGGCTACTTGTTTCTCTGCTTCAAGCATCCCATGAAAGAAAGGAAGTTCTTATGTTTTGGTCCCTCTTAATTTAAGTGACAAAAATCAACTTAATAAAAGTTACAGAGATTTCTCTGAGATTACCTCAATTCAAAACAGATTTAGAATTGTTATTTCTATCCAAAACTTAATCTAATCTATACTCAACATTTTTTCTAAAGAATTGATCTAAGAATTTTAAAACTGATTGCATATTTTCCTTTTCTTTATTTTTTATATTTTTATTTCCTTTTTATTTAAAATAGATTTTTATCATAATACCTATCCAAGTTATAGAGTACCTTCTTCACTTCCCCCAGATTCTCTCCACTTCCCATCCGCTCCTGATCAACTCTATTTCTGTGTCTCATTAGAAAAGAACAGATTGCTAAGAGCTAAAAACCAAACATGACAAAATAAAATAGAATAACATAAAGCAAAAACAATAAGACAAATGAAGGAGATTAAGGAAATACAAACTGGAAAGAAAGAAGTCAAAGTAGTGTTATTTGAGGAGGGTATGATACTAATACATAAATGACCCAAAAAATTCCACTGGGAAACTCCTACAGCTAATAAACACTTTCAGCAAAATAGCCAGGTACAAAATTAACTCACAAAAATCAGTACTCTTTCTATATACAAATAACAAGCAGACTGAGAAAAAAATCAGGGAAACAAAACCTTTCCCAATAGTCTGAAATAATATAAAATATCTTGGAGTATCACTAATCAAACAAGCAAAAGACTTAAATGATGAAACCTTCAAGTCCTTAAGAAAGGAAATTAAAGAAGATATCAGAAGTTGGAAAGATCTCTCATGCTCATGGACTAAAAAGACTGAAATGGCCACTCCACCACAAGCAATTTACAGATTCATTGCAATCCACATCAAAATTCCAGCAAAATTCTTTACAGGCCTTGAAAGGATAGTTCTCAACTTTATATGGAAAAACAAAAACCCCAGGATAGCTGAAACATTTCTGAACAATAAAAGAACTGCTGGAGGTCTCACTATACCTGATTTTAAGTTGTACTACACAGTTATAGTAATTAAAAACTACATCATATGGTCAAAAAAACCCAGACATGCTGATTAATGGAACTGAATTGAAGACCCAGACATAAATCCACACACCTATAAACACCTTATTTTTGATAAAGAAGCTAGAAATACATACTGGAAGAAAGACAATGGTGCTGGTCAAACTGATGTCTACATGTAGAAGAATGCAAATAGATTTATAATTATTACCCTGCACAAAACTCAAGTCCAAGTGGATCAAAGATGTCAGCATAAAACCAGATACACTTAACCTGGTAGAAGAGAAAGTGGGAAATAGCCTTGAACCCATTGACACAGGAAACAGTTTTCTGAACAGAACATTGGTTGTACAGGCACCAAGATCAACAATCAATAAATGGGACCTGATAAAACAGAAAAACTTCTATAAGCCAAAAGAAACTGTCACTAGGACAAAACAGCAGCCTACAGAATGGTAAAAGATTTTTTTTTTTACCAACTCCACATCTGATAGAGGACTAATATCCAAAATATATGAATGACCCAAGAAACTAGATTTTAAAAACCCAAATAATCCAATTAAAAGTGGGTATAGATCTAAACAGGGAATTCTCAGTAGAGAAATCACCAATGGCTGAGAATCAGTTAAAGAAATTTTCAACATCCTTAGCCATAAGGTAAGTGCAAATCAAAACTGCATTGAGGGCTGGAGAGATGGCTCAGTGGTTAACAGCACTGGCTGCTCTTCCAAAGGTCCTGAGTTCAATTTCCAGCAACCACATGGTGGCTCACAACCATCTGTAATGAGATCTGGTGCCTTCTTCTGGCCTGCAGACATACATGCAGGCAAACACTGTATACACAATAAATAAATAAATCTTTAAAAAAAACTGCATTCAGATTCCATTTTACACATGTCAGAATGGCTAAGATCAAGAACATAAGTGGCAGCTCATGACGTCGAAGATGTGGAGCAAGCAGAACCCTCCTCCATTTCTAGTGGGAGTGCAAACTTGTAATGCTACTATGGAAACTGATATAGCGGTTTCTCAGAAAGTTGGGAGTTGAGCTGTCTCAGGATGCAGCCTTGCCACTCTTGGGCAAATACCCAAAGGGTATCCAATCCTAACTTAGCCATACTCAACCATATTCATTGATGTTTTATTCATAATAGTAAGAAACTGGAAACAACCTAGATGTGCCTCAATAGAAAACTAGATAAAGAAAAAGGGATATATTTATTCAATGGAATATTACTCAACTGTTAAAAAAAATGGCACCATGAAATTTGCAGATAATTGTAGATGTACATTTCCTGTCCCATCTGCCTGTTTCCAAATACCTGGCAGCCACTTCCCAAATAATTGACTTCGAAGTTTAATAATACTTATAAATGCTTGGGCAATAGCTCAGGATTATTATTAGCTAATTCTTACACTTAAATTAATCCATATTTCTATTTATGCTTAGCCACATGGCTTGGTACCTTTTCTCAATATCATCTTGCTTCTCTGCCTTTGCCTGCAATTCTCTAACTCCATTCGTCTTCCCATCATCCTTAGTGTGGTCACCCTGACTATGCTTCCTGCTCAGCTACTGGTCAATCAGCATTTTATCAAACCAGTTCAAGTGATAAATCTTTACAGTGCACAAGGGGATTTTTCTTCAGCAGATAAAGGATAGAACTAGGAAAAAAAGGAACCTCAGTGACGTAACCCAGACCCAGAAAGATGAATATGGTTAAGTTTTTTCTTATAAATTGATAGTAGCCATTAAGTAAATGATAAGCAAACTATAATCCATAGACCCAGAGAGGTTGAGTATAGAAGAAGGGTCTAGGAGGGATAGATGGAACTTCCTGGGAAGGGAAAATGGAATATATTTCACAAGTGGACAGGAGGCAGAAAGGGAGAGGAATGGGAGGGTTGGATGGGGAGGAGAAGAGATTGGTTAGAAGGAGAGAATGCAGGGAGAGTCAGCTGGAATGCGAGGCATTTGAGGGGTGATATGGAGACCTAGTGCAGTAGAAACTTCCTAAAATATATGAAGATGATCCTAATGAGATTGTCTAATAATGGGGGTTATGGAGTCTCAACTGGCCATCTCATCAAAAACTGAGGCTTCCAGTATCAACACTCCATTGCATTCAATTGAGTTGTTCACCAAAAGGGGCCCCATGGAAATCCCCAAACATTGCAGACTAAGACATTCTAAGACAATGGGATGCTCTCTGTAAACTGACAGTGGGGCCCCACTGCTGAGGACAACACCCACTAACACTTTTTTTTAACACAGTGTCTCTCTATACAGCCCTGGCTTCACTGGAACTCACTATGTAGACCAGAGTGAAGTCAAACACAGATAGATCTGCTTGGCAGTGCCTCTAAGTGCTGGGTTAAAAATATGATCCACTACACCTAGTGTGCTACTTGTCTTTTTGCCTCTTTAATTCTAACTAGGTTTTTGTTGCACTGCCTTTTTAAATTATTTCTTTCATTTTTGAGATTATATTGCAATTAAATTATTACCCCTTCCCTTTCCTTTCTCCAAATTTTCCAATATCCCCCTCTTTGTTCTCTTTCAAACCCATGACCTCTTTTCCATTAACTGTTGTGACATATATACATGTGTATGTACATTCCTAAATACACAAATACAACATGCTCAGTCTATATAATGTCACTTGTATGTATATGCTCAGGACTGATGTCTCTTCTTTTTCTTTCACTGATTCCTTCTTTTTCTTATATGTCCGTCACTCCTTTGGAGTCTGCCCTACAGTTTGCAAGCTTGTTCTGTTGACTTTTCATACTTCCTTTCCACTTTCCACTCTCAAATCCAACATGTCCCCAGTTAAGACTCAGACATGAACTCATGGCTCTCTCTTAGTTTCTGAGCTCAGCAACTTTCTATGCCACATTTTAGCAAACGAAACGAAGCATATTCTGGACTTCATATCCAAACATAAATGCCCTAGAAGAATATATACACAGTTGTTGTATGTACTTTCTTATCATGAGAAAGGATTAAAATTATTTTCAGGCTTTTTAGCCATAGAAAAATCTTATAAAGCCCAAATGCTTTGAGGTCAAAGTGTTATGTTTTTACTGTAACACACAGCAGAAAATTATCAGCTTGTACTACCTGAGAATCTCATAAAGTTTAATCTTGTCCTTAATTAAAAACACCACTTCCTAATTACCATTCAGTGCTCCCCTTACAGAATCTAAAAATATGGCTGTGAATGAAATTCTCCTGAAAGTAATGTTTGTAGTCATTTCTGGGTTAAAGAACAAGATATATTTCACTTTATAGGAATATGTTTCCTGACATTTGTCCTATTGCATTATGATCAAAGAGTCACAGTGCTGAATGTGGGAAGTTTGCAAGAAGGCTGACTAAGTGATTACATAAACTTCTAAGCAGGGACATCCTCCATTATGTTCCCTGACTGTGAGAAATCCTCTGTGGGCTGTATCTCACAGACAGAATAGGTTTCTAGCTACTGGGATCCACAGGCAGATTTTAGAATGTTTATTAGTGTAAATATATATAAAACTAGGTCATTGCCAGTGAACTCAAAGAGACTAGGTTGTTAGGAATACAAACAGGAGTTTTTATCACATATTCCTTCATAAGTAGATGAAAAAGTTTAAGGTGGGGGTTAAATGAGAGTCCATTCTTTAACCTCATTAGCCTAGAATTCACTGTACTGGCTTCAAAGTCACTCTACATCTCCAGTCTCATCCTTCCAAACACTGAAGTTACAAGTATGAGTCACCATACTAAGATGTAGAAAAATCTTTTATTTAGTTAGCTAATTACTTTTGTTGATAAAAGATTTCACTATGCATTCAAAACTGGTCTTGAACTCACAGGAATCCTTCTGCTTCAGCTTTTCAAATTCCAGGACTGCAGGCATGCAATACCACACCAGGCCAGGTGGTGATGATTTTTGCTATTAAATATAAAGCTTCAGTCTGTTTTCAGATATTTGACCCATTAGAAGAGCAAGTCAGCCTCAGAAATTATACAACTTCTGAGTCATATTTTGTATGTCTCATCTCCCAACCAGTGATTGAATATGCTTATTTTGTAATGGCTTAGATGGTGTCATGTTATTGATTTTCTCATTTAAAATGCTTTCTGGGGATACTTTAGGATATAAAGTGCAATTTTTTGGGATTTCTACATTTATTGATGTTTAAGCCTTGCATAAGTATAGATATATTCAAAGAGATTTATATTAAATTATGCTTTATATCTTTGATGAATGAATCATCATTTCATTCCTGTGTTTTTTATTCAAATACCACATCAAAGAAGTTTTCCAAATATATCCTGTAGAAAAATCTACCTTACCTTCTTCTGTACCTGTATCTTGCCTGACCATTTATTTCATATTAGTATAAAGGATTTTATATTCTTTGTACGTGATATAACATCACCAAAAAGCATGAGTACATTGATTGTTTCTTTTCTTCCTGTCTTAGTCTTTTATTGCTATTAAGAGTCACCAAGACCATGGCAACTTTTATAAAGGAAAACATTTAATTGGGGCTGGCTTACAGTTCAGAGGTTTAGCCCATTAACATCAAGACAGGAAGCATGGTGGCATGCAGGTAGACATGGTGCTGAAGAAGGAGCTGAGAGTTCTACATCTTGATCCACAGGCAACAGGAAGTGCATTTCATACTAGACCTGGCTTGAACATTTGTAAACCCCAAAGCCTGTCCCCTAGTGACACACTTCCAACACAAATCCACAACTACTCCAACAAGGCCACACCTAAGAGGACCACACCTACAGTGCCACTCCATATGGGCCTCTTGGGGCCATTTTTATTCAAACCACCACATTCCACTTCCTGGTCCTCATAGGCTTATAGCCATATAATATAAAATGCATTTAGTTCAACTTCAAAAGTCCCCATAGTCTATAATTGTCTCAAACTTGTTTAAAAGTCCAAAGTGCAAAATCTCTTCTGAGACTCATGTAATCTCTTAGCCGTAATCACCTATAAAATCAAAATGAAAAGGCAGATCACGTACATCCAACAAACAATGGCATAAAGTATACATTACCATTTCAAAAGGGAGAAAGGGAAAATGGAGAGGAAATACTGGACCAAAGCAAGACGAAAAACCAGCTGGGCAAGCTCCATACTCTACATCTCCATGTCTGATGTCAAGACATTCTTCAGATCTCCAATTCCTTTCAGTTTTGTTGTCTGCAACACATTCCTTTCTCTTAGGCTGGCTCTCCTTGGCAGGTATGCATGGCTCTGGCAACTCCAACATTTTGGGGTCTCTAAGGCAATCAAAGCTTCACCTTCACAGCATCACACAATGGCATCTCTTGGCCTCCATGCAGGGACACCCATGACACATACCTGGCCTCAGTGGCGATCCTGAGTCACAGAGGGAGATTCCATAACCACTTTCTTCTATCTTTGACTCTAAAGCCAGAACCACATGGCCAAAACTGCCAAGTTCTGCTGGTTTCTGGGACTGGAACACGGCCCCCTCATTTGATTACATCAGCAGCAGCTATCTGTTTCCAATGGTTTCCTTTACTGCCTAAGCTTAGCTGTCCTGAAACTCAATCTGTAGATCAGGCTGGCCTCAAACAGAGAAATTTATATTATATTAATTTATATATATTTATAGTCTGGTTTTATTTATAGTCGGGTCAAAAAAGACTCTTTCGTGAATAACTGATCCATAGTATTGTCTATAATGCTAAGCAAAAGACTGGAAATAAGTGATACTCAAAATGAAGATAGTTGAATAACTTTGTATATATTAATGGCTTAATCAGTTCCATAAATACTTACAATAATGTCTACATGATTCTTGGTAAGTAGAATTTTCTGCTGTTGGAATGCTATGTTAATAAAGTAAAAGCTAGCATTATATTACATTATGATTATGAGTTTATATTTATATTCCTGAGGCACTGAAGAAACATTCCCCTTTCTATACATTGGTAGCACGTGTGTTTGGATGGAGACACTATGGATTATGCTTTTTAATCTTTCTAATTTCTTGTCAGAGGAAATAAAGCAAAGAGGACAAAAAGCAACACAGAACTAAGTGTCATAAACTGATCATCCGTCATGCTAAAATGCCACAAATATGAAGTCTTTAGTAATAACACTTAGGCTTTCATCAGTGTTCACTATGTGCAGGGATCATTTGAAGTACTTTACTGAAACAAAATTGCCAAATTTTCATAACTGCTTAACTAAACTATCATGATTGTAATATGCAAATTATAGCAATGTCAGAGAGAGAGATTGGTAGAGTTGCCAATGTTACCAAGCTGAGAGGTGGTGGACCTGGAGTTTGAACACTTGTCTAACTTTGGCTAAATATCTTAACTTTTCGGCAAGAAACAGGCAAGTGTATGCTTCTGAAATAAGATTGAAGAAGGCTACTGATGCCTGACCTTTCTCCTCTGGCAGTGGGCATAGCACTTTTCAGCACCCTGAAAACTACTCAGCAAGGAGGAAGCTACAAGTTCATTTCCAGTTTGATTTGCTACATTATGCATCCAATGTATATGAGGTCCTCCGCAACAGGGACTTGTAATCTAGTTAAAATTATAGGAATGGCAAAGGAGCTTTTGGTACCTCCCTGACAAACAATTTGTAAGGAGGTATCACAAACCTGGCATTAGGGCTTTTGTTTACTATCCCAAGGCTGCTGGGAATATGTTTTTCTTTATTTTTTTTTTGCAGTCATGCCTGGTATCTCCCCTCATTTTTTAAATATAAATTATATTTTTAACTTGATTGCAAGACAGTAATTTTCCATATGGCTTTTTCATATCCTCTCTCTCTTGGTTAATCCTCTACTATGCCTCTTCTCTCTTGGTCTCTCAACTACTCTTTCATTTGATAGTTAGTCTTAATTGTCAACTTGACAGTCTAGAGTCACCAAGAGAGTCCCAATAAGGAATTATCCTGTCAGGTTTGCTTGTGGGTATGTTTGTAGGAAATTACGTTGACCACACTGACTGATGTGAGAAGACCTGTCCACCGTGGGTGGCACAATTCCCTAGGGAGCAGATCCTGAACTAGGTATGATCAGAGAAGGTAAGCTGATCCCAAGCATGCATGGATCATTTCACTCTTCTCTGCTTCTTGACTATGGAAACAACGGAAGCAATGAAAGCTCCTTCTGTGGTGACTTTTCCACAACAGTAGACATGGAATTGTGAGGTAAAAGCAGCCCTTTTCCCCCCAATTTCTCTTTTGATCAAGCTTTTTTTAAAAAAAAATAACAGTAACAGAAAAGAAACTAAGAAGCTGCTTAAAACTCTCCACCCTCAGTAGTCCTTGCCAGGCAAGAGGTACTCAATTGTGCAGTCATGTCACAACTGATATGAGGGAAAACAACTGAATTTGAGATTCAGTCCAGAATCTCCACCTGGTACTGTAAACCTGATTTAAAAAACAAAAACATGGTCATCGACCCTTGAGGGGAACTGAATACTGTTGCTTAGTAAGTTGGCATAGTGTTAGGATACTCTCTAAATATTTCATATCCATATAAACATGCTGCTGTCGGCCTTCATCAGAGGAGTTTCTCTTTCCGGTGAACTGTGTTGAATCCAGAGACTCATGGCTGCAAAAGGTACCTAAACTAGAGAATAAGTGATTGATGAGTGCTCAGCTCTAAACAAGACATTCATACAATGTCTAATCCCTAAAACTCTGAAAGGCTTAGGGGACACTGCAAAAGAGGAGGATAAAAAATATAACAGCAGGAAAAGAGGGAGAAGGTTTATGAAATGTCATCTTCTGGGCAAGACACAGCCAACGTAATTATGAACTCATAGCACTGAGTGTCTACAGTGGGTCAACACAAGAATGGACCCGTTAATAGTCAGGCATGGATGAACATAGGAGGTCAGTGCTACCCCTAACTGCTCAACTAATTGCTACTGATAGACTCAGGCTGAGGAGGAATCATTCCCTTCAGTGATGTATTTATCCCCACAAGGATCCAATGAATTGCTCCAGCCTAATGGTCACAGGGATGGCCCTATAGTTAATCTAAGTGAGTCACAAAAACCAAACCAAAAGTCAAGAATCAGGAAAGGGTTTGATAGAGATGAAGGATGGGACTGGTAGGAATGAAATGGAGATAAAGATGATAGGAAAGAGAGTAATCAGAATACACTGTATACATGTATAAAACTGCTGAAGAACAAAATTAATTAATAAGAAATGTTTTAAATACAATGTTAAGTGATCATTTGCTATTGGGAAATGGTTCATTTTTTGTTTCAGTTAAGCAAAAAAAAATATTTTGCATAAATTGAGTTAGTTACTGCTGGAATGTAAATTGTTGGGTTACAGAGTATATATTATTCTGCAGATAATTACTGTGTCTTGGTGACATGCCAGGTTGCTCTGACAGCAAATGGCCTTAATCAGAACTTCATAAGAAACCTATTGAACCTAATCTCATGTTTAATCCTATGTATATCATGGTATTAGAACATTGTGTCTCGTAACAGTGTACCATGAACTATTTTCTATAAAAAAATAATGCTGTTTACAGTTTCTTCAAAAATAAAATACCTACTGTTATTCAGTGAAAAAGCATGGGCTTTAGAAACCTTGGGATTCATTTCTTTGGATTTTAATCTATTTCCATTTAACTCTCCATCTATGAGAGTATTCAGGATGCTTATCATCTGGATATATGATTTATGATGGAAAGTCAACTAAAAGGTTTTGAAATTTCTATGATGCTCAGTGTTTGAGAATTACAGACCCATAGAACTAAATGATCTGATTGCCATTTTTCTGAATCAAGAATCCCGGTATTTGTTATTTACTAATTATAACATACAAGTTAATTAATAGATGTAAATATGAATGCAGATACAGCTGACACTTTGGAAATGCCTTTACAAAAAAAAATAGAGCTGATTCTACTCTCAGCGAAAACAGTTCAGGAAATTGAATTTAGGATGCCAGGTGGCACAATAGGTTATACATTAACTTGTCCCCTCTGGAAAATTAAATTTGAATTTGGCTCTGGTCACAAATGAAATGAGTCATTTGGTACATGCCACTAAGGATACTCACAAAGCCAAAATGACATTTCATTGAAAAATTACCCGTTAGGAAAAATGTCTGCAGTCACTGGGGAGTTTTCAAGAAAAATAAGCAAGAACGTGGGACAAAAATAAAGGATACAGAGGAGCAGTAGAGAGTGTGGACTCACAGAGAAGGGCTACAGGACAAACTGATTGCCAGCCAGAAACTCACACTAGCCTGTATCCCAAGATCCTCGAACATTTTTATTTTCCAG
Organism: Peromyscus eremicus; assembly: GCF_949786415.1. Classification (NCBI taxonomy): domain Eukaryota; kingdom Metazoa; phylum Chordata; class Mammalia; order Rodentia; family Cricetidae; genus Peromyscus; species Peromyscus eremicus. The sequence continues at coordinate 19,760,207 of NC_081434.1, read as the reverse complement.
GAAAATGTTGCTTTTCCCCTTGTCACGAGTTTAGTCAAGTGCCAGTTTGTGTTAAAACATCATGAATTATCAAGCTCACTACAATACATTTAGTTCTGATTTTAAACTTTATGTTTATAGCTTCCTGTTCTTTTAGACAAATGGACACTACTACGATTTATCATTCTTTCATTTAGGAAACTAATAAAATGTACAACTGACGAACTTAAAGATAACCTTAGTTTGTAATTTATAATATACTTTCATTGTGATGTGCTTGTTCATAGAATGATCTCACTGCAAGCATTTTGACAAGTAAATGAGACTAACAGAATATTAGTACTGTCAAAACAATCAACAAAAGCCTGTTGGAGAAATGTAATACACAAATACAAAATGTATCTTATTTCTCCACATTTAGCTGTTGTTTACTGGATTCTAATTAGTCAGAGGTAACTCATTTTGTGGATTACCCAAGTTGGAGAGAGTACCTTTTAAGTCAGGCAATGACCAATTATATATATATATATATATATATATATATATATATATATATATTCTTTCAAAGAATAATATCCAAATTATGTTGTACCCACTTCAGTTGACACCTTCAACAAGTGAGTGGCCGTGGGTATCTAAACTGTTGCAGTCCTGTATGTGCTGGGGCAAAGCAAGAGACTATGGTAATTCTTATCCTATAGTTTCACCTTAGCACAAAAATTCAAGCATGTTCTACTGTAAAAAGTATATGACAAAAACCTATAGCATGACCTGAAAAAGTTAATTACAAAAATTTATTCATGGAACCCCTAAGACATATTTCTAATAATGCTTAATAAACAAAGGTCCTTGCTAGGCAATCTTATTAGACCTTAATCAAAAGAACAGACCTTATTTTAAAAGGATTAAGACAAATGGGCTGCACAGCAAGATCTGAAATGAAACTGTCATGCAATTTTCATATGCTAATTAATCCTTATGTAAATCAGACATTCAAATATGCATTTTATGAAAAAAGAATGCATTGACTTTTTTTTTTAGAAGTTATTTAGGAACCCTGGCCCTAAATACAAATGCATTTAATATCTCCTATGATACAGGGGGAAAAACATAATTATAAACAATAAAAAATATTAATAGGATATTACAATTATCAAGCACATGTAGAAACAGCACTCAACTTCTTCATGAAAATGAAGCAAACACAGAAGAAAAAGCTTTCTAAGTGTAGTTTTTATCTTCTATATGACCTAAAACAAAATTACCTTTCTTGTGTTCTGTTTGTCTCTTATTATCCTGGGAACTTTAAAACTAGAAAATGTAGTTTATTTGTGACAACAATATCTAGTTCTGGAATCTCTAAGAAGAGTTTACAACATGTGCAAATAATAAGGGACTTTCTTTGCAATTTTCACATACAATGGGTAAAACTGTTATTTTGTTTTCGTTATTTTCAGGTTGTAAAAAAAATCAATGTAAGTAGGCAGAGAAAGACAGAATTGGCAATGCTTTTTCTCTTCGAGGTGATGTACATTAAGTTTGTGTCAACATCAACAAAAATTTCCTTAGCCTCTCACAATTGCATATTTCTATCTGAGAAATCTTGGAGGTACATACTACCTCTCAATGGTTAGGACACATTTGGTCAATTTACTGTCAAAATACTCATTCAAGTGCCAATGTGAAAAGTAATCAGTAGTTTTATTAAGTGTAAAATAACCCATTATTAGTTTTTTTAAAGGTTTCCTTTGTCACCTTTAAAACTGAGTTTTGAAGGTTTAAGTAGAATATTTGAAAATACTTCAAAATCAATAATGAAAATAGGGTTCTCAGAATACATTTTATTCGTCTTACCACAGCAGAAAAGAGATCCTGGGGATTGGACAAAGCGCTGTATCTGAGTTGGAGATTAGCTTCACAAAGAGAACAAAGTGTCCCTTTATTATCTTTTTCTAATATTTAACATTCTTTGAGACTCATAACTCAAATCATAAGGACCTTGAAGACATTGCATTAATGCCCTACTTTTAATGCCTCTGTAATAAACCCAGAAAAGATATTTAGCTTGCACATTTTTTTAAGCTGAGAGTTGTAATGTCTTGTGGGGCAGGATAACTGCATGTGGAAGTCATAAAATATCTGAAGACAGTAAAAATTTCTGAATGCCCAACAACCAAAATGTGATTCAAAATCAAATCACATAGTCAGAGTAAGTTGTCTCTGTCAGTGCTTGCCTATGTTGTGTCACAGGACTACACTGCAGCCTTGGTTCTGACTGCAACATGAGCACTTTGTGGTGTGCACACTGTCATATCAGGCAATACCAACAATGCTGCCTGGGATATGTCAGTTTAGATCTAAGATTATTAAATGGTTTGAACTGGAGGGTTTTTACTACATGTGATGTGGGTTTTCTTTTAAATTTTGCTGTTTATATCCTCATTAATGTCTCCTTACGTAGTCCTGGCTGGACCTGAACCTACAATGTAGACAAGGCTGGCTCAAACTCACAGAGCTCTGCTTGTCTCTGCCTCTCAAGTTTTTCCAGGCTAAAGAGTCTTCCATAAAGACTCTTTCAAGGGAAGGCTCTAAGATTTAGATTACGTTATGTCCTTATCATGAACCAACACCTCACCCACTTTATAATAAAGATATATTTCATGCTATGGCAATGCTCATCCTCATGGTGAATTGGCTGGAAGGCAGCTACATGCTATCACTCTTACCCTCTATATTCTAGTTATGCAGCCATTTATCCTTAATTAAAATATTCTCTCCTGGAGGAAGTCTAAAGACTTGGAAGTAAATGAAACTTACAAGTCTCAGGGAGCCCATGAAACTTACAGGATTCACAAGACCCCTATCCAAGGTTATAAGCACTTAACAATTGCTAGTGAGATGCTGACATTGGCTCAGCTGCCTGTAATTACTACAAGGAGTTCCTGGTATGCCAGGGTGGACTTTTTGGTGACAGACCTGCTATTGAGTCACTCATGGACTGGTAAGTAACCCCAACAAACTCACTGGTTGACTAAGTTAGACTTGAGTGGAATTATTTTTTAAGTCTGTCTTTTGTGCTCTTTCTTGGGTGAATAGATATCTGTAACCAGAGTTTTCTCCAATCCCACTCAGGCCCACAGCTGCTCAGAACCAAGTAAACACACAGAGACATATATTACTTATAAACTGTATGGCCATGGCAGGCTTCTTGCTATCTAGTTCTTATATCTTAAATTAACCAATTTCTATTAATCTATAAGTTGCCACATGGCTTGTGGCTTACCAGTACTTTACATTTTGCTTCTCATAGTGGCAGTAGCTGGCAGAGTCTCCTGACTCAGCCTTCCACTTCCCAGAATTCTCTGCTCTCCTCTCCTGCCTATACTATACTTCCTGACTGGCTACTGGCCAATCAGCATTTTATTTATCAATCATTCAGAGCAACACATTCACAGCATACAGAAGGATCAATATCCACAGTAGGTATCATTATTCTATTTGTCACATTGTAAGATGAAAAATCAACCACTCTGTGTAGTTTTATCAACATAACATGGAGAGAAAGAGAAGATGCCATACTGGCAAATAGTTGGTAGGTCTTACTATAACACATAACTCTTCCACTAAAAATTCACCAAACTGGACATTCAGTTTCATGCAGTCAAAGGTCATGAGGATTTTACTATTGTACCTTTGCCATTTATGTTTTCCTTTTCTGGAACATCTACAACTCCTCTTACAACTCTGTTAGTAATCTTAACATGAGAGTGAGATATTCCAGAACACATATCATATCCAATTCCCCTGGTCTGTATTTTAAACATTCATATGTTTGTCCCAGAATGAGAACTGAAATTCTTTGCAGAATGAGTTAATATACAATATCAACTTTTAAAATTTCATTTTTATATCTATAATATATACATAGTTTTCTAACATTTCATATACTTTTGAATATCAATATTAAGAGGGATTAAGATTTAACCTTCCTTTAATTTGCTTCATTTATCTCTTTTTTTAATGTTAATTTTAGGCTTTGGATTCTTTAGTTTTCTACAACTGTTGAATGTCAAAATTTGCCTTGAATGATGTGTCTGTAGCTCATATTATGTAATCAGATCTAAAGCTGTACCTACCCCAAGGTAATTGCTGGCCAGTAGCTGTTGAGAAATGAAAAAATGTGGGAATTAATTATATAAGCTTATAGAAGAACTGTCTTGCACTTTCTGTAAGTGAATCATTCCCTCTCAGAAATACCTGAGAAGGCAGAAAGTCCTCTGAGATGGTGGGCATCAAGATAAAGTTATACATTAGAATAGGAAATATGTGTCAATGTGTCAGTTACAAGGTCTGGAAACCTTCTGCTGGATTCAGAATCTAGGTCTTCTCACTTTATACACTCAATTGCTATTACATTTTAAATAATGAATAAAAATAGGACCAACATTTACATATTCCATTTTTTCTTCTGTACTTCTTTCCCTTAGGAAATTTATTCGAAAATATCAATTCTGATATATAATATGTTGTGGGAAATGCAGTCCCTTTCTTTTGAACTACATGATATCTACGCATTTACCAGTCCCATTTGTGGAATTACCATTTTTAGATTTCTGTTAAAGGCAGTTTAATAATTAGACCAATTTGAATTTAATTTAAAGTACTCTGAGACAGGAAACTCGGAGAACCTGCATTATAAATACAAAATTTCATAGGAGATTTTTAATATTTTTTTCATGTACCTAAGGAGGTAAGGCTTATGTAAGAGATGATTTTGATACCAAGTTAGGTCATAATGGCTAAATTTAATTTGCATTCACTTTTCCATTTCTATTCTTTAAGTTTATACTCAGTGTGCACTATGTGCTGGTAGGAATACTGACAGCAAACAATGCTTCAAAACTATAATTTCTTCGAAGTGACTGGAGGACATTGTGTTGAATGAAATAAGCCAGGTTCATAAAGACAAATATATGGTCTCATTCATATGTAGAATCAAATGAAAGTAAGTAGATTTCATAGAACAGAGACTAGAATAATATATAGTAGACACTAGGAACTATGGCAAAGGGGAACAGAGAAAAATCATCATAGAAGGTACCAAAAAATAGTTTGAAAAAAGGATTACATTGTTGTGTCCAGGCGTACAGTAGAGTGACTGTGGTACATAACAAATTACTCCTTATTCTGTAAGGAACTAGAAAAAAGCAGTTTGACATTTTCTCATACAAAGAAATGATAAATGTTTAAAGACTTGGAAATGCTAATTACCCTGACTTGATCAGTACACACTATATACATGTCTCAAATTTCACAATCTGGTCTACAAATATGTCCAATTATGTCAATTAAAATGATAGAATATTTGAAGTTATGGCTAAAGTAATTGGTATATAATTTCATTACCCACTTTCATTTTAATTTCAAAGAAGAAATATACAATTTCTGACATATAATACATCAGACATATAGCCAAAAAGGTTTAACAGCTTTTCCAATTTGCTGTTTTGTACAGTTAAGTTGTACTTCTCTGAAACTGTGAAAGTATCACTAGAACATTTCAAAGCTGTAGCTCATCTTAACTGATCCAGTCAAAAAACTACTGGAAAGGAAATTTGACAGAATCAATGCTTTGCCTGTTGACTTTGTTGTAAAGGTAGAAACACATAGCCTAGCCCAAGGAATAATGACTCCTAGTTCATCTTCTTTTTATAGATTATGTTATATGGTTTCCAGCAGTGAACCTCTGCTTTCTCACTTTACTGAAAGTAGGTATGTAAATATAATACAAAATTAATCAATTGCTCTGTCAAACCTGCAATCCATCTATTGACATTTACTTGTTTTCTTTCTGGGTATACAATATAACTAGAAGCTCTAATCTTTGTGGTTAGGCATAAATAAACTTTGGGATGTAGCCAAAGAATGGATCAGAACAAAGACAAAGTTCCTTATTTGGGATGAGGGTTAAAAAGATGGGTGGAGCAATAAACCCAGTAATTGAGAGGTAGAGGCAGGAGGATTAGGAGTTCAAGGCCAGTCTCTGGTAGGTACATGGTGAACCTGATCTTGAGGCCACCTTGGGCTACATAAGAGCCTGTTTCAAAAAGAAAACCAAACACCCTGAAAGACTGCTGGTACAATTCTGCCCTTTATCCCTCCAGAGGCTGATTGCAAATGCTAAAAAGACTAAGAGCAAGATGGAGCTACATGTAGTCCTCCCTTGTGTTACCTGTTTTCTACTTCAAAGAAGAGATAATGGAAGACTAGGATCAATGTGCCAAACTGATAAATGAGTAAGAAGTGAACTACTCTTTTTTTGTTTTGTTTGGTTTTGGTTTTGGTTTTGGTTTTTTGAGACAGGGTTTCTATGTGTAGCTTTGCACCTCCTTTCCTGGAACTCATTCTATAGACCAGGCTGGCCTCGAACTCACAGAGATCCTCCTGGCTCTGCCTCCCGCATGCTGTGATTAAAGGCGTGCGCCACCACTGCCCTTATTTCTTCAACTTTGTGGTATATCTGTCTTAGTTTGGGTTTCAGTCGTTGTGAAGAGACAGCATGACCATGGCAACTTCTATAAAGGAAAACATGAAATGGAGGCTCGCTCACAGTCTCAGAGGTTCAGTCCATTTTCATTATGGCAGGAAACATGGTGGCATGCAGGCAGATATAGAAAAGGAGCTCAGAGTTCTAAATTTTGAACCACAGGTAACAGGAAGTGAACAGTGTCATTGGGCATAACTTGAGCAACGGAGACTTCAATGCCCACCCTTACAGTGACGCACTTCCTCCAACAAGGCCAAACCTACTCCAAGGTTGAGTCTACTCCCTACAGGGTCCATTTTCTTTGAAACCACCAGAATCTCATTTAGGATGTTCAAGGTCTTGTAGAATCAGAACACATATGCATCCAAAATGGATTATTCCAATAGAAACTCATAAGAGATGGGTAAAATGAACCAGGAGATTTGTATTTTCATACAGATGCAGGTGGTCTCCATGTGTAGCTCTAAGTAAGGAGGTAGTTATGTATTCAAATGTATTTTCTGAGTGGAAACAAAAATTTTTACAGCCTCAAAAGTTTGTAAAAGATAAAGAAGTGTCTGTTGGTTATTTCTTACACTTTAGGTCTTTTGGGGGTGGGGACCCCACCACCCAGCTCCCAAATAAATACATGGTGCTTATTCTTTTTTATGAATGCCTGGCCTTAGTTTGGCTTGTTTCTAACCAGATTTTCTTAGCTTAAATTATCCTATCTACCTTTTGCCTCTGGGCTTTTATCTTTTCCTCTTCTGTATACCTTTCTTTACTTAAGTCATGGTTTACTGTGTAGCTGGGTACACAGAGGCTCCTGGAGGCCTCTCTTCTTCTTTTCTGGATTTTCTCCTCCTATTTATTCTCTCTGCTTGCCAGCCTCTCCTGTCCTTTCTCCTGCCTAGCTACTGACTGTTCAGCTCTTTATTAGACCAATCAGGTGTTTTTGACAGGAACAGTAACACAGCTTCACAGAGTTAAACAAATGGAACATAAAAGAATGCAACACATCTTTCCATCATTAAACAAATACACCACAACATAACTGAACGTAACATATCTTTAATATTCCACAACAAGTTTCAGTGTAGGTGAATAAAGAACTTGGTTTTAACCTTTTAAAAATTTGGACCTTGTTATTTTTCTTATGAAACTGTCAATAGTTTGTTGGCATTACTATTATCATTATTTTAGACAAACTCTATATTGCCTGGGCCACTCTGAACTTCTGGTCTTAAGCTATCCTCCTACTTCAGTTTTCTGAGTAGCTGGGACTAAAGCCATTGCCACCTAGCACATTTGTGTTAGGAGTCAATTGCATTTCTCAAAGATTAAAAGATGTAATGAGTTTATGTTGTTGGTCTTGTAAACACACATTCACTGGAAAAGTAAGTGAGCTAGTTCTGATTTCTATAAGATTTTATAAAGTATTCAGCACATTTTATTTATAATCTATACATATTCCTTAAGTGGCATATTTCCTATGGTGGTATAGAGAAGTGTTTTGATTAGCAAGTTAAGTTGGTTTTTACTATTATAATGAACAATGACCGTGTATGTACATATACTAGTACAAATACAGTATGGGCTCCCTGATAGTTAATATGTAAAAATTATACATACAAATTTGTACATGGTACAGGTATTTCCCTTGGCAGGAATATTTACCAGTCCTAACAAATATTTACAAAGAAATATGTCTTTGTTTTGTTCCTTCATATGTTTAAAAGTATTAATGAAATAGAGTTGCAATGCAGTATCGTTCCCAATATTAGTAATTCCTTAAAGAACTATTCTCTTGCAAATTACAAGTTACAGAGTTTAAATACAAAATTCAAGTATTCCATGCCATCTTGAACTACATACACATAAAAACAATACTTGGTGATTATTAATTATTTCTTAATTTTGTTAAAAATACAAGATAGATATCCAATCAGGTGAATAAAAACCCTGTCTCATTATTTGTACTCATCATTGTCAGTACTTTGTGCATTTCACTTATTGCTAAATTCAATGTAATAAATAAATATGTACCAGCAAACACCACTGAAAGCCAGATATATCTCTCTATAGTCATGTCTATCACTGAGCACTGAGCTGTCCAGTGTCTTTCTCATTATACCTGCTTGATGCCATAATTATAAAATCTCAATTTTTCTGCTCCTTAGGAGATTTATTCTATAGTTATTAAAATTAAAAATTCATTACATGCATGTTGTACTCATTCATTACAACGCTATTCCTCATATAAATATTTTGGATATATATTTTTTATACTGTACTAATTTTACTTTTCTAATGAACTTTACAAATACATTATTATTGTTATTGTTATTATTATTGTGTGTGTGTGTGAATGATGTGAGGGGAGACATGTGCTATAGCATACCTATGGAATTCAGAGAAAAAATTTTTAGGAGCCAGTTTTCTCCTTTCATCTCATGAGGGTTTCAGGAATCGAACTCTCAAGGTACCAGGTTTGCAAAGCAAGTGTCTTCATAGGCTGAGCCATCTTTCTGCCCCATCTTTATGGCTGCTGAAAGTTATGTTTTCAAAAACACTAAGTTAAAGAAATTTTATAATCATTGTAAATGATTATAAAATTTATAAATTTTATAATCATAAAATTTAATATAATATAATATAAAATATAATCATATAAAATTTATAACTCAATATATAATGAGTTCACTCATTTTAAGTGAATGATAGGATTAGCTTTGAAACAAATGTGTACAATTGCACTCATGACTACATTGTGAAGAAATTATAAAATAATTCCAATATTCAAAACTGTCACCTTAAACATTTTGTAATACATCTCTTGTAAATTCTCATCACAAACGTACTATTGTTGTTAAATTCACTTATTATAATATTTCATATACATGTAATTATCTAGCATTTGATTTTTCTTATTAGCCTTGGGTTTCTTCTAGTTACTATATAGTGCTTTTAATATGCAATCTTACTGTTCAAAATGGTTAGTTTTATTGTACGATTTATGCCACCATTTATTTGATCTCCAAATAAGGGGCATTAGGCTTTATAGTTTGTAGTGAACAGGAATAACATGGCATGATTATTCATATGCAATTCTCTGTGTTGTTAGCATTTAGATATTACCTGGCCGGTTCCTTGGGGACCCAGCCTATAAGGAGGCAGTACCTTGGCCTTCTCAGGCTCCTGATAACATCATCCTACATACCCCATTTGTGCATGCATTTAGTTCACTTTAAGAGGTGGGCTCTGCTCACCTTTCTCTCTCTCTCTTTCTTTCCATAAAGGAGCACTAGTAATGTTCCCCACTGAGAGCCATAGATAAGCTAATGAAACCTCCAAGTGCCAGTCATGAGAAACTTCATTTTGAGTCATTGGTAAGAGGAATCCAAGAGATTCCCAAACAATATAAGCTACTGCTGTTGGCTTTGGTTATCCCCCAGAAATTGAACATTTAAGTCTCTATGCCTGAAGATGGTTTGCAGTTCAGACACAGGACTCAAGGAATCAAGATGGATCTGACCCAGAAGCCTCACCCCTAAGGACTAGATTTCCTAGTACCAGAACATGATATGGGAGCTGCTAAGATAGAAAATGAATCAATAGTCTTATCTGGCTGTAACACCTATAAACTGCAATAATGACCAGGACGGCGAGCTACCTTCAAAGGCGCAATAATGGCATTTATATCTTGGGTAACCAACAGCTGTCTAATTGGACTTTTAAGGGCAACTCAATAGGAGTGAATTCATGCCTGGCACTGATAATCTAGATGACCATGACTACCTGCAATTAGTGAGGTCATGGATCCAAGAGGAAAACCTGCTGCTGCCAATTTCTTAAGCCTATGTAAAGCATAACTAATTTTTTTATATTTATCCTTTTAACCACAGATAGGAGAAGCTTTCACTTCTCATCAAAGATGCTTTCTGCAGTTGGTAGAAACTATTTCAGAAAGCCACAACTGATCAAAATGTCAATGACTGACTGTGGGGTGCTCAGCCCCAGCTGATAACATCTATAACATGACCTCAGTACCCAAGGTTCACGGAATATCTCAGAAGAGGGGACAGAAAGATTGTAAGAGTCAGAGGACCAAGAAGACTTTCTTGAAATTGTATCTTCCAGCTGTGCTAGAGAAGCTATCCCCGTGAGATCTCAACATTGTCATTGCATAATCAAGACCTGACCAATGACAGCACCAGCAGACAAGCCAGCCTATGCAGGAAAATCTCAAGAGTCCCACCCCTGGCTGAAGAGCTATAAGCAATGAATGATGGCTGATATGAGGATTCCTCTTCTCCAAAGATCAAGCCTCATAATAGGTTATCCAATACCAAATGACCAACTCTAAAAACATACATATAGGATCCACAGTAAATGGATTAACATGTTGTATTTATGTATTTTAATTCACATATATATGCAACAATAATAATGAACAATTATATAAGATAAAAATTAACAATTATGTGATTATATAATGGATAAAAATTTAAAAAGTAATAATGCAACAATCATCTCATTAAAGAAAAAAAATGGACATAAAATTTAGGAGTTGTTGAGCACAGGAATGTTTGAGGCAGAAGAGGGAGAGGAGAACTTATATAAATACATTACAAATATATGAAACTTTAAAAATTAATTTAATAAAACATTTTGACCCTGCTGCCAGAATTCTTCAAGTGTTAAAAATTCAGGTATTACTTTTGTTTTTTTTAATATATTATTTTGACTGAATGACCTACAAATTTGCCTTTTATGTATTAACTTATTAAAACATCTTCAAATGCTTTCAAGTATATTGCACTCTTACAAACATCTGTTACCTTGGGTAGTATATAGGAAATTTTAATTTGAAGCGATCCTTTGAATATTTCCTGGTCGATCTCTGATCTTCAATTTAAATATTGTGCTTAAGTTCAATTATGCATGGACAGCTGTGCAGAAATAAGATTGAACCAAAAGAGGAGTACCTAATTGTAACATACGGGGGTACAATATAGCAAGGGCCATCTCTCAAGTACTTCTTGGTTTTTTCTTTTTTTAACTCTGTTACCATGGGTGTGGGTCAAAGCCCTTTCTGAATGAGCATCTCATGAACTATAATCAATGTAGGTATCAGAATTTCATTGTGACCACCTTTTATAATTACAGTAAGAGAACATCAGAATACTATTTTTGACAATGGTTGGCTCCGAGCAAAGGGATTATGATCACATGATCCATCCTGGGGACTAGGAACAAATGTTTCTGTAGCTCACCTTGGGAAAGAATGAAAGGTGAGAAGATGGAAGAATAGACATCACTGACTCCTAAGGATCCTTGTGATGTCCTTCCCTTTTGAGGACGGTTTGATGAGTCCCAACAGGGCTTTTCCATTGCGAAGGCTCTAGGCTTGGTGAGCTTTTATGTAGAATTTCAGCACACAGTTTATGTCTTAGATCTCTCTATGAATAACTTATTGGGAGCTATTGTAATCAGCGGTGATTCAGGAGCAAGGTGATCTTTGTAAATTTATCTGGCAGACAATTTTAGATTAAAAATGCTTATTTCACCAGTGTATTTAGTTTAGAATATAATCTTGACAACCTAGCTTTAAAATATGGTTTCCTTCAAATACATAATTTATAGTTTCATGTTTTGAAGGCACAATTAGGGCAGAAAGAAATGCTTTCTGGAGGCTTTCAAGTTAGTGAATTTTGTTTTCCACTGAGTTACTAAATGAATTGCCGAGCAACTAAAATTACTGCTTATATAAATCTTGTGAAACAAAAGTTATTAAATTCAGATGAAAATTTCACATAGGAATGTGTAAGGCAACAGAGAAACCATAAGACATACAGATAATCATCCAACCACAGCTTTGTCCATGGCTTAAGTTAAAAACTACAGTTTTGTAGTCAGTTTATTTTTGGATGTCATTTTAAAAGCCCCAATTTTTTTATTCTAAAATAAAGACAATTGATCAAGACAGTGGTTATCAAACTCCCTAACACTGTGACCCTTTAGCACAGTTCTTTATGTTGTGGTGATCCACAACCATAAAATTATTTTGTTGCTATTTCATAACTGTAACTTTGCTCCAGTTATGAATTATAATGTAGATTTCTGATACACAGGATATCTGATCTGCAACGCCTATGAAAGGGTCATCTGACCCCCAAATGGGTTGTGACCACAGGTTCAGAACCACTGGTCTAGAAATATAATAAAGAATGGCAGTAATTTAATAAAAATTTCTAATTTTTTTTTACGACTGCCTACAGTGAATGAAAAACACCATCAGACGGATAAATTGAGAGACAGGGCTTTGGTAGTAATCCCTTCACTGGAGTAGATTTTATGTATGTATATATACATATATATATATGTATATACGCATACACATGCATTCTCTTACAAAACTAGTCATGACTTTAAGGGATATTATGTATAAGGAAATGGCATGGGATGGATTGGAGCTTTTCAAACACAATAAGGGTTTGGAGAGTCTAGAGCAAGTGTGGAACTTTTATGGACCATAGTGCAAATGTCTGCCACCTTTTAGAGAGCCATACATCTCCATTTAATAATCCATTCTCTAAGGACCTTGGGCCTTCAGATAAATTTAAATAAATCAGCCTTGATTTCTCAGACAGAATTAGAGAACGCCTGATTTATGGGCCACTCAAAGCTTGTACCTGGAATAGTGTAATGACGAAGTTGGAGACAATATGAGATAAATGTCAGCCACGATTACAGTTAGAACTCACGCTCAATTGGGTCTTGTCTGTACAGTGTACTCTTTGTAGCTGTGTTTTATCAGCTTATCAGGCAGTGCTTGTATTTTACAGAACCTTTCAACATTTATTACTTTCACAAAGGAAAGATACATAAAAAAATGGAAAAGTTCTGTGAGCTGAACTAGGCCTAGATTAAAGCTTAAAAGATGAAATAAAAACATTTTTTCTGTCTTGTACTCTAGCAATCCAATAAACAACACAACCACCTCCTTTTCCCCCCTATTAGACTGTGGGTCACACTAGAATACCTGTGAATGGGCATGCTTCTGCTTAAAAATTGGAGTTGTGTAAAATTTTAGAAAATAAAGAAAATGCTGTAAAATAGAAATAGAAACCAAATTTGACTATAAGAATTGAATTGAAAGGGATCTACTTAAAGAGCTTGAGAGATGGTATAGTGGTTCAGAGCACTTGTTTTGGGTAACCATGGTTTAGTTCTCAGCACCATTGGGCAGCAAACAACTGACTCTACCTCCAGTTCCAGGGGATCTGATACCCTCTCCAGTCTTTGTGGCTACATGCACCTCTCTCTCTCTCTCTCTCTCTCTCTCTCACACACACACACACACACACACACACACACACACGCATGTGCATGCGCTAAATATTTTCCTTAATTTTATTAGCTTTAATGGATTGATATGCTTTTACACATTGCTTTACTAAGCTGAGCTAAAGCTTGATATTTTATTTTTGTACTTATTATTTTATTTCATTTTTTAAATTTCTGTATAGTAAATATGTGAATGTGTGTTTTTGGTTGTCTGTGTACATGTACTTGTGTGTGTGTGTGTGTGTGTGTGTGTGTGTGTGTGTGTGTGTGTGTGTGTGTAGGCTAGGGGACCATGTTAGGTGTCTTCTATTATGCCAAATCTTACTTTTGAAATATAGCCCAATGCACAAAGGTTGTCTAGACTGGTTGGCCAGTAAACTGTATACATCGTCTGTTTTGTATTCCCTATGCTAGGGTTACAAGCATCCACAACCATGCCTGACTTTTTTTCTGGAAATCCAAACTTAGGTCCCCATGCTTCAAACATCATACTAGTGAACTATCTACCCAGTCTTATTTTTTGTATCCTTTTTATAGTCTATTGTAAAGTCCAGATTAAGCTACAGACTTGTAGTTCAGTAGTTTAATTTATTATCTCTGAATTTAACTCATAAATTTGTGCTACATTCCAGATGTGACATGCAAATCAATATTATTCCCATATTATACTCTCTCTCTCTCGTGCTAAACAGAGAAAAAATATATAATGTTTATATGTATGTATGTACGTGTATTAGGAAACTTTTAGGAAAAAAAATTAATACATGTCTACCAATTAAGGTTGCCCTTTCTGTTAAGCAACATAAGGGGACAGAACGAGAAACTCATCTAATGCATGCAGATTTAATCATAAGAGTGATTTGCAATACAGCATTATATTATAAAAATGAAACAATTAGGTACTAAATGACTTAGGGAAAGAGAAAGTGATCTGGTCATGATTTGTTAAGATATTCATTGGATGTGTGTGTATGTTTGTTTTCCTTCTTCATACAAGCATAGCCAATGAAAGAAATATTTGATTTTCATTAAGCATGGATATATATTTCCCCTTAAGATTTTCCTACATCATTTGATCTTCTATGAGTCTTATTAGCCAGATATGTAAAGCCTACTTTTGATTCTTTTAAGGTAAACATGAATATGAGACTATTTTAAATACATAAATTAAAAATGATAAGTCAGTTTTGCACCCCATACTCACCTAGTGAATATCTGGGGTTTTGCCAGGCATAAAAGAAGTCAGAAAACACTACTTTGTTTTTTAAACAATCCTTGTTGCTTGCAAACTGCTTTGTCAAAAGAGAAACCCAAGGCATAGAGAAATTTCACCGTTTCTTCCAATGAGACAACCGAGTTTCTGGGAGCAAGCTCAGATCTGTGTTCTACTCTATGGCTATCCCACTGGGTCCACTGTGCATGGACACTTTCACCAAATCAAATTTAGAAACCATGACTATGGAGGAGTGTATATATCAGACAGGGAGATCTAAGGTAAGGCAAACTGCTTTTTTTGTATTATTTTTGTTCTTTTAGAAGTACTTTTTAAAAATGCTCATAATGTAATGATATTCAAATGGATGCACTTAATATATCATTTACCATTGTAATACTATATATTGCCATTCTTTTGTTTGCTCTGTTTGCTCTTAAATATAAGCCTGTAGAGTTCTGGCTCAATCTGAGTCACCTTGTTAATACATGCATTATGTGCTGGACATGACAGCACATTGCTGTAGGTCTAGCAAATAGGGAGCCTGAGGCTGGACAATTGCAAGAATGAGGTCAGGTTTACCTCCCGCTCCACATTTCTGCAGGGTATCTCATTATAATAAGATCTGGTTTCAAAAATCACAACAAGACAAAGCAAACACATTTTGTGGTTATAATCCTCGAAAATATATTTACCTTAAAATCTTTCACAGTGGTGACAGTTTGATTAAAGTTCTTTTTACACACAAGTATACTTCAGGATTGAGCAATTAAACATTCTCGTGAATTTTGGAATTGTGCACAAATACATATAGAACCAAATTTTCTCTATGAAGAGTTGCGTATACAATACATAGGTATCCACACATAACCTGGACATGAATGCATGGCTGTCTCTGGCAACCTACACACAGAACTTAAACCAACCTTGGCAACATTATCACAAATGTCAACTAATATAAGTATTTAGCACCCAATACAACCTGCTGTACCATTTCATTTTTAATCTATTGTTTTGAGTAGTTTAGATAGGAAATTTCAGGATAATTATGATAATGCCTTTCTGTGTGACAAAACTGGTTTCAACTATTCTCCTATAGAGACAATAGCAGTGTTACGTTTTAAAAGAGTAGATCAGTCCTATGTTGAGTAAAGAAACGTTTGGTGTCTTAGTTATTTTTGCAGGCCATTTGGAGAGAAGGCTAACTGAAAATTCAGTTTATACAGTTAACTTTTAAAGTACAATTAATAATTTATATTTGAAAACATTTGCCATATATGAAAAACAAATTAGCTCAAGGGCTCCCCAGCCCATAGTTCATCTGCTCGGTAGAGAGCCTGTTGGCATGATTCCTGGGGATGGTTTGCAGAAGACCAACCTCCTAAATCCCTAGCAATCACTGGCTAGCCTCCAGAATCAGCTTCAATTTAAGCATGAAGGAGAATTAGTTCAGAGGTTCCCTCCAGCTCCAAAGCTCTGAGCTATTTAATCACTGCTTTGGCTCAGCCCAGAGCAATCAGTGCATCTGAGCAAGTGACTCATTGCTGGGTGAGCTGAGTTTGCTGTGGACCTGGGTGGGATGAGAGCTTAATCACACCCTGCCATTTTAACTGCAGAAACAACGGGTATATTTAATCTGCTCTACCACCTGAGATCACATTTGATCTACTGACCTGAAGAGCCAAAATTTCCAGTGAGAACTGATGAATCATGTGGTACCCATGTTCTTGTCTCCTCATCTTATTATTCTCTGTAATGGTGGAGTGTTAAACCTATTCTCAAAGACCTCATTTCCAGCATACAATAATAAAATTGTCTTTCAAACTAGTTTTATTGAGTTTGCTTCTTATATTTTTCTTGCTCTCATTGAACATGAGATTATGGAAAAAGTATACTAAAACATTATCAATCTAAAAGGCAAGAAACTAGGGAGAAAAAAAGAGTTCAACCATGTAAGAGGATATCACAATATTCTCCTATACTCATAGATCAATGCCTTATCCAGTCATCATCAGGGAGGTTTCCTCCAGCAGCAGATGGAAACAGATGCAGAGACCCACAACCAGAGATTACTCAAAGAGAGAGTTGAAATGGGAGGTCTCCATCAAATCCCTCCCCTCAGAACACAGAGAACCCTGCAGAAGAGGAGGCAGAAAGAGTTTAAGAGCCAGAGAGGATGGAGAACACCAGGATTGTTGAACAAGGCCCTAAGAATCAACAAACAAGTTGCATATGAACTCACAGAGACAGAAGCAGCAAGCACAGGGCCTATATGAGTCTATACTAGGTCATCTGCATATACATTATAGCTTTTAGCTTTGTGTTTTTATGTTACTCTTGAGTGTGAAAAAATTTTGTTTGATTATTGTGCCTGCTGTTAGGAGTCTTTTTCTTCTGTTGTGTTGTCTTGTCCAACTTCAATATGATAGTTTTTGTTTTGTCTCATTATATTTTATTTTGTCACGTTTGGTTGTTATCTCTTAGAACCCTGCTCTTTCTAATGAGAGAAAGAAATGGAGTGGATCTGGAGGGGAGGGGAGATGGGGAGGAACTGGGAGGAGTAGAGTGAAGGGAAACTATACTCAAGATATATTGTATGTGAAAAGAATCTATTTTCAATAAAATATAAAACACTTTTTAAAAAGTGAAAAACAATTCAAATGCAAATATTTCAGTAAAACTTCAAACTGCTTGCCACTGATTAGTTAAGAAAGAACCAGAAAAGGGGATTTAGACTGGCAGTTTCTTTCCTTTCTGAGTTAACAAAAGCCACAAAACTAAAAGGTAAACTAACCCTTTTCATCCCAAAGTTAACAAAAACTAAATGGTAAAACAGTTAGTTATTTCCTATCAGAAATACACAGTCTGGGGTTTGGATCATTAAAAAAAGCCTTTAATTGATTACAAAGTTAAATCAACTGCATTAGAATACTTTATTTCTTTCATGGTTGGTCCAAGGAGATGGAATGTACTTTTTGAACCCAAGATTCACATCATCCTGGCCTGAATGAGGTTTCATGCCCACCTTAATAAAAGCCTGAATAAATACAGAGAGAGAGAGAGAGAGAGAGAGAGAGAGAGAGAGAGAGAGAGAGAGAGAGAGAGAGAGAGAGTCACAGAAGACATGTCATGTCTAATATGTACTAGCCACTATCCTAAATAACATATTCAAACTTTTTGCCATCATCATTTTATAAGTATGAAATATATGGAATTGATTACTTCATGTTTTTTTTTCAGGCCATAAAAGCAGCTGTGTAGTAGGCCATCAAGTGAAATTCCAGTTCTTCTAAATCAATAGCCTGTGACTAATAGTATACACCATCAAGTAATACATATCATATACTCCACTAAAGTTGCCTAAGTGTTTACACTATCTTTTAAACGGATGCTCCTGTGAATCTGACACAATGTATTGAAGGCTCTTAACAGCTTAGGTGAACTCAAGTCTTTCCTATGAAGAGCCAGACCTGTAACTGAATCAACTTTTACCAGAACCGTGAAGGCAATGGTGCTCACTAGAGCCGAAATAATGACATAACTCAAAGACCTCCAGTGCACGTTTGGAATACTCTTCATCAGATGCAAGACTATAATTTCATCCCTTGAATGTGGCGGTAGGATTCCTTATTTCACACATTGTCAAACTACAACCTTGGTAAATATTTTATTCATGAATTTTTTTAAACAGAAAATTTCACAATATTAAGCAATCTAATTATTTTCAGAAATAGATACACGCAATAGCAGCCGTAACAGTTCATACTTGGAAGCGAGCTATTTTCACATCAGCCATGCAGCATACTTGTGAAGAATACACTTGAAACATGAGACGTGTTAAAATATTTCCCAGATGCTAAGGTGCTACCTATACCAACACTGTTTTTCCCTTGTTTGTTGAGACATGGTCTTGCTACCTAGTCCAGGCTAGTCTCAAACTCACAGTCCTATCTCAGGGTAAATAGAACTGTGTACCACCATTTTGGATGGGGAATTTCCTTAAACATTTTGAAATATCCATATACTTGGATATCTTCTACAATACATTAATTACTGGGCTTTTTAAAAACCAGGTTCACATTCTGATTATATTTCCATTAAAAGTACCCTGGATAGTGTATAAGACACTACTTTTCTGATGTTGTGTGAAGTGCTGAAGGTTTAGCCTCTAGCTAGCAGCTGTGGCAGAGCCTGGATCAGAGTTGTAACCTCATCTGTGGATTAGTCCTCTGTTATACTTATAGTTGAATGTCCTATGAAGAGGTAGGACCTAGTCTAAAGAGTAGGTCAGTGGGAGCCTATAAGATATGCTTTGTTCCTAGCCTTTCTTTTCCTCTTTTCCTTTACTCACACCTCTCAACCTCCTGCTTCCCATGAAGTGCACAGCTTCCCTCTGCCCCATAATGCTGCTGCCATAATATAACCTTTCCAGTGGAGTTAAGTGGCCATGGCCTGAGACCTCTGGTATCCGTCAAGAGCAGTTTCTCCTCCTTCAAGTTGATTTCCTTTGGCGTTTTGTCACAGCAATGCAGAGTGCCTAACACGCCAGCTGTGTGGATATAAAGTCATGAATCCCCACTAGTATGTAAGCTTTCACATAGCATGAAGGAGAAGCCGCCATGGCAAAGGAACAGTAGGTTGGAACCACACAGGCCAACACACAAACCTGGCTGATCTGTCACTTCTGTGAAAGCCTCTGGAGCCTACAATGACTGGAATACTTAAAGCTTTCACATTTTCCCATCCCTCCTTGTGTTTAGACTCAACTACATTAACTAATGACTGCCTACTGTAGCAAGCAATCCCGAGAAGACTGTAGGTAGTCCAAACCACCGTGGCTTTATACACTCCTGGGGGGCCGTGAGCAAGCCCATCTGACTGTACTGATGATATGCTAAAGCATTTCCACCAGACTCCAAGAGTGAACCTTGGGAGTTGTGTTTTTATAGCTAATGGCAACAAAGCACAGGACTAATGGTTGGACTGAATCCACGTGACTGTCAAAAGAGATTCAAACACTTTCATTCATGCTAATGAAGGAAAGGGGCATCTGACGGACTAACAAAACAAAAATTTCAGTATTTATCAAACCAAGTGAAATATATTTCTATAGTTGGGCTGTTCATGTTATCCTGGAAAATTTGTGCTACGTCCTATGAACTTTTTCCTTCCTTTGGAAGAAAAGCAACAAAAACAGGAATATAGCATTTCCTGATAATCTGCTATTACATACTGCCATTGTGCGAGCCTCAGAATTCTGAAAGCTGTCACTGTGGGCAAGGCAGACTGTGATTTTTCTCCTAACCTGTTTATTTATTGCTGTCATCCCTCCTTCATCATTCTGATTCTCGGAATTCTGAGACAAAGATGCGTTTTTTAAGTATTCTAGGCTTCGCAGGGTGGGGACACAACAGTCTCCCAGTGAAGCTGTTGAAGCAGTGAGACTGCATTCATATTTTGGATAAAAATGACATGAAAGGAGACAGGCCTGGATGCGATGCGGTTGAGGAGCAAGGCACTCAGGTGCTTGGTAAGGATTAGATTTGCTAATTTAAAAAGGAAGGTGGAAAAAAAAAAAAACACTCACATCACCAGTCTAAGGACAGGGAGAGAAGCTGGGCTGAATTCAAGCTGTGCCGTTTATTCCACAGCTGTGGAGTGCGAGCGACCTTCCCCTCCTCCTCTACTTTAGTTTCCCGTTTCTTCAGTTTCTACCCACACGGACTGTTGTTACCACCTATTCTTCTCCAAGGGAGATAGGAGGGTGGACTGGCAGCCTCACCTCCCCAAGGGCCTGGTAAGCTCCAGTTCTGGAAATCAGCTCACTGTGAATTCTGGCTGCCTTCTGAGCTCTGAGATCACGCACCGTGCTAACATGCCTGCAGTTCCGTAGCTTAAGCTCTGTGTGCTTACCAGTGTCTAATAGGCTACTAAGATCACCCACAGGAAAATGTGAGCGGAAACTGTATTTCCGAATGATTTCTAAATGCTTATTTCCCCCCTGTCTTTCTCTCTGAAAATCAGGGCAGGATTGAGAGGCCTTTCACTTCTAATGGGATAATGGCAGAGAGCTGTTTACTTCAAAGGCTTTCAGATCAAGCTTTTAAGGAAAGCAATTAAAAATGCATCCATGGCAGGATGGAGATGTGCCCTGATGATGCAAGGAATGGGATTTTCTTTTCTTTTACCAACCCTCTTCAAACATGAATGAGGCTCCTTGCAGGGTCCTCTCCAAGGGCACTGGAGGGACATGTGTTCAGTTTCAAAGTGCCTGACACCAACCTACAAGGTGGGACAATAAGATAACAAGAATGACTATTAACCAATACCACAATGAGTGTTGATCTTAGAAAGAGCCCTGAGAGACAGTCGGTTAAAAGAATGTTGCTGGAGTCTGAACCATTTTTTGAGCTCTTCTTGAACTATGGTTAGAGGGCTGGCTTTCAAGCAACATAAGAAAATGAAGGTCATTACTTTGTAGTCACACCCCATCCTTCTTACTGCCGAGAATACACTCAGGAGGAGTTTAAACCCTGGGTGTTTCAGGACCAGTTGAGATAGAAGGGATAGTATTCATTGCTGATGGTATTTCCCACTCTGTTTTTCCCACAAGAACAGAGTCCTGCAATTCAAGCGTTCATAAACTGCTTACTGCATTTCAACAAGCCATTCATGAATTGTTCAGTATCCAGGAAGATTTATTAAATAATAGCCACACCATTTCCATAGAAATGGGCTTAATATTATCACCAGCTTCCAATATTCTCATACGACAGGTCAAAAGAAAATAGTATTTTAAGAACTCATGAAGAAGTATGGTTCGTGAGTTTCCACAAGTTACAGAAAATGAGACTGTCACTCTGTGATGCATACTGGCAAGGGAAATTCTATCAAGATATGTAAAGCATGAAACTTGAGAGACCACAATTAAAAATAAAATTGTGACTTTATAGTTTTGATGCTAAAACAACAAATGCAGGAAAATAAAATTGGATTTTTCACTGGAAGTTGACCAGCATAGCAACCCTACCTTTAATCTTTAAAAACAATTCTAACATTACTCCTTTTTCTTCCTTTTGCCTTAAAA
This sequence comes from Peromyscus eremicus, assembly GCF_949786415.1. Taxonomy (NCBI): domain Eukaryota; kingdom Metazoa; phylum Chordata; class Mammalia; order Rodentia; family Cricetidae; genus Peromyscus; species Peromyscus eremicus. Next base: position 19,738,052 of record NC_081434.1, on the reverse strand, counting down.
ACTACACGAGCCTTTCAAAATTATATATCCTCTGATTATGCATATTGTAGAGTTACCACTAAATGCAAATAAGTCTTGGTCCTGCTCTCTCTACCTCAACAGACATAAGCCACTGTACTTGGGTTGAACACAGTCTTTAAAGTAAATTCCTAACTGTATGAGTACTTAGTACAAAATTTCATAAAAATCAACTTTGAATTAATGTAAGTTACCCCACTACCTATTATTAACAAACATTGTTCTATTAAATAAGACAATTTAATACAATTTGAGAATACTTCTTAAACTCAGGTGGTGAGCTATTGATAGTTTACTTGCGATTACTTTATATTGCAATTACTTACATGTTAAGAATGCAGTATTCTGTACACAGGATATGTTAGACATGCTGGGGAAGTATTCTAAAACCTGTTGGTTTGATCTCCATCATTAACACCTATTTATTACACCATTTCTTGGCACATATGTGATGGGATGCTACAAGTAAGGTAAGAGATGGATGAGGAATAATATCTAAAAATAAATTAAACATTCTTAATCAGCAGAATCCTGAAAAGTAGAAAGCAATCGGGGGGTGTGGGAAAAATCTAAAGGGGGAATAGTAAGATACAGGGACATCATTGTTCTTTAAGAGGACCCAAGTTTGGTTCCCAGAACACATATCAGTGTTCATAACTACCTGTAACTTCACATCTAGGGATAATCTGTTACCCTCTTCTGGCTTTGAGAATAGTTGGACTCATGTGAACATATATATGCACACATATATTGTCAAAACCTCATATATACAAATATATATATGTATGTATATGTGTGTGTGTGTGTGTGTGTGTGTGTGTGTGTGTGTGTGTGTAGTGTAAAGGGTGATAATATGAGCCAGGGACTATCTAACAAAAATCCCAGTGCCAGGCCCGAGAAACTCCTATGAATTATTTGTCAGGGGAATACAAGAAATTTCAAAAATAATATAGGGTCCTGCCATTGAATTGTGTTTGTTCCCAGAATTTGAAGAAAAGATATGACTGCTGAAGACAGCAAATACTTCAGATGCAGGACTTGGAGGAATCAAGCTGAAATGGACCTAGAAGTCTTTTCCCTGAGGACTAGCTCTTAGAATACTAGAAAGTAATGATTAAGCTACCAATAGAGAAAAGCATAATTTGTCCTACCTACCTGCAAAGAAATGATTGGCTTGGCAAACTCTTCTTAATAAAGCAATAATGGGACTTTTATCTTGAGGGGGAGGGTTAAAAAAAAGCTGTCTAAATGGACATAAGCCCTACTCAAAAGGAAGGCATTCATGTCCAGTACTGAAAACCTAGCCAACCACCTATGGCTAGAGAAGTCATACACCCTAGAAAAGAACTATTATAGCAATTTTTCGAAGCAAATTCAATTCTCAAGTGTATTCTAAGTACTACAAATACTTAGAAGTTTGTATCCATAGATAAGTTTAGCTCTTACTTGTCATCAAATAAACTTTTTATTCAGCAGACAGAGGCCAGTACAGAGTGTCACAGCTGAAGAAAATGTAGGCAATTGACCAAGGAGTGTCCATTCGCAGTTGTTAGACCTACAATATAAATCCTATACCTAAGACATTGAAGAAAATGTGTAGAAAGGTTGCAAGTATCATTCATTTAAGCATTTCAGAAACAGTAAGCAATTTGGTTCCACTTCTTCCAAACTTTGTGACATCTGTCAATGGAGAATAATGCTCCTCAAACATAAAAAAATGGTTAATAATATGATTAAAGGGATTCTTGTACTATTTTTCAACCTGAAAGAGGGTTTCTTCCATCCTTTTCCCAGGCTTACCTAAAAAAGTCCTTGATGTCCTTCAAACTGTGCTCTTTAGTAAAGCAGAGATCAATTTCAACCCTAGATCTGCCTCCTTCAAGATTTTTCTGAAGATTAAATGACATAACTAAAGTTAAAATGTCTAGTGTTTTTTTTTTTTTCTGGAACATCAGAATTCAACAAAACTAACCTAATTACTATGCACTTTTTCTACAGTTGTTAGATGAAATGAATGTTTTCTTTTACTAGTTTAAAACCAATGGAATCTAGTTATAAGAGCTGAATTCCTGGTAAGAATTTGGTGAACCATCTAAGGGACTCTTTGTTTAATAGAAAGTAGACAAAATACTGAGATACAAGCTACTATTTATTATGATGTTTTCTGGAACCTTAATGAATACAAGATTATCTATCCAAACTATATCCATTTTGTAGTCCCCTCCTTCTAGCATTACCAATATCATCTCAGTAGAAATCCTCTTCAAAACCCTGACTTCATTACTTAGACAAAATAAAACACAAAGCCAAGCATAAGAAATACATAGTAAGTAAAATTTGGGTGCAAAATCATTTTCTTTTAGGTCATCAAGGATTGAGAGATTGTTTGAAAGTTCAAGCAGGGAGGTGTAGGTACTCTTGTACTCTTGCCCAAAGATGGGTCCTTTTTTTTTTAACTAGGAAATGGCATTATCTTTTATTAAGCATGCATGTATAACAGGGACACGTATGCAGCATTGGAAAATGAAGACTATACATGCTTAGTGAGCCAGACCCAGTAAATCATCCCTACAGAGAAATACGGTCCCAGATACTGCAGTCAGATCACCCTCATATGGAAGGAACCATATATTAAAAGACACTGCCTTAGTCGCAATCATGGTTCTCTTAGTTTGAATTATTTAATATATGAACTATGATATACGTTATCCATTAAAAACATTTATTGACGGATGTTTGTATATCAGGCACATATTCCAGACAATGAGGACTTAATAATTTACACACACAAAAAAATACAGGTTCTTTTCTCTTTTAACAACTGAACATATACATAAAAAGAAGTCTGGACACATATATTTACAAGCTTCATAGATCTTAACTCAAAGAGGTCAAGCTTGTATGGTCACTTTAAAAGGTGGAATAATGGCATTTGATAAAATTAAACATTATTTCTTAGTAATAACAATGAGCAGTAAGGCCAGGATGTATCATCCTATATTGATAGAATTTCAGAAAAGTAAGACAAAAAGTTATTCACTTAGTTTTATTTTGTGGTTAGTTGACACACATATACAAAACTATCATCATTGTCAGTAAATAACATTCATCAGTTCACTTTAATATTTTCAGTGCATAAAACAGGGAGAAATTCTGTTAAGACTGTCTATGTTTTCCATAGGTAGTTCTTTCTCTGACATATAAAGGTCTGATGGCACCATGACTTGTGGTTTTCATTCAGTTAAGCAATTGTGATTTTGTGACTGCCCGATCAATTGCCTGCTTTTTGTTTTCTTCTTCTGGGTATAAAAAAATCCATGCAAAGATTCTTACATGTTGCAGGAAGGATCTAAAAAGACTTATTGTCCATAAGCTGTACTGAGAGCAAAATAAGACCAACATAAAAAGTCCTGAAGTCATCTTTGGAAGGTACAGCTAATTGTATCTTGTCTCTTGGTAGTGTCCATCATGCTGAGTTTTTTCAGCTATAGAATTTAACTTTATTTCTACCAGTTCCAAGGATCTCAGGAAAAATCTGTTTTCCTGGTCCTCCTTGAGCAGATTAATCAAAGCTATTTTTAAGTTCTGTCTGTGGAACAAAATCCTCTTGCTCTTGAATCTTTTTTTTTTTTTAATTTTTTTTTCTCTTCTTTGCTAGAGCTTTACATTTTTAAATGCACAATTCCTTTCTTAACAACTTACATTTCAGGCATTATGGATAAGAAAGAAGATGGAGAAGATGTGAGATCTGGAGATACAGCAAAGCTGGTGAAGTGATTGCCTAGTGTGCATGAAGGCTTGGGTTCCAGGTTCAACAAAGCACTAATCAGACGTATGTTACACACTTGTTATCTCTGTACCGTGGAGCGACAGGAAGAGCAGAACTTCAAGAACACATTCCAATACATAGAGATAGCTAGGGCAACTGAAACAAACACACCCCTCCTGTCCCCCTCCACACACACACACACACACACACACACACACACACACACACACACACAAGAAATGAAAGAAAGAAGCCAAAAGGCTGCCCAAAGATATCTAATAATTCTGCTATGATTGCACATGACTCTTAAAATTCAAGCAGGTGCTGTGCTGAGTGTAATTTCATTATTATGAAGGGATATTTTTTTCTCATTTTGGCTTATTACAATCACGGGTGTAGCACTCTGATTAAATCTGAATGTTCACAACTGAATTCTGAACCCTCATCTCGGTTTTCTTTACACACAGACTTCTGAAAATTTTCATTTTTTTGTTTTACATTTCTGCTTTATTTCTTAATATTGTATCATATGTGGCTTTAATATTTTGTAAGTGTCCTCACTGATCCTGGCAGGGTATTGATGTTGGTTCTCCATAACACTTTTTTTTTTTTAAACTGGGAATCTGGCCCCTTAGGTTTTTATTTTTGTCTCTGTCCCTGTGGCGATGTTAAAAGCTCTGCTGCTTCAGGATCTATTAGTAGCAGACTTCCACCCAGGCACATGCTATGCTTCTGATCTGCCCTGTGCTACGAGCCCATATGAAAAAAAAAAAGCCTGTCTAAACTGTGGATTCACTTAACCTTGTGACTGCTCATTGCTCGGGAGGGTGCTTTCCAAATTCTTGTTACTTTAATAGTTCTCAGACGACTACAGTATTATCAACATGATAATGTATATATATTATTTTATTATATTTATATGTAATATGCTATTATATTTATTAATATAATATTTTTATTTTTGAGATTGTAATTTAATTACATTTCTCCCTTTCCTTTCCTACCTCCAAATCCTCCATGCCCTCCACCAAATTCATGACCTCTTTTCCATTAATTGTTATTGTATGCATATATGTAGTTGTGTATGTGTATATATATATATGTGTGTGTATATATATGTACACACACACATATATACACATGATATACTAAAATATTAAATGGGATTTTCTGTGGAGGATTTGTCTTGACTGCTCACACATGTTAGAATTATAAATTCAATTTGCTTTCTAAAAAGCTTCTGTAGTTGCTAAATTTCTATCTTTTATTTTGTAAATTCCACAAGAACAAGACTTTTTTGTCTGTATTGTTATTGTTCGTTACTGCACCAAAAGCAGATGCCACAAAGGAGTGTTGTATAGTGGGGAACTCAATACATCTACAAAGCACAAATGCATGAACAGAGTCCCCACAAAATACATCCCAGAGAGAAGTCGTCTACCCACTTATTTCCTTCTATTTTCCGAAGCAGAGAAAACTGAGGACTGAAGGCATGCTCTATCTTGGATTTTTTTTTCATTTTCTTTTCTGAGCATGTATTTAATTATCCACAAGTACAATATCAGTTTCCTATTCAAATGATAACCAGCACAAGATCTGTCGAAGAACCTTTAAGAATTTCAATGGTAGTCAACTATGAGCAGTATCTCTGTGTGTCTATGTTCCATCTTCACTGGAAAAGCTGAAATAGTTAGAAGGAAATATCACTGTATCCATTTTGCCCATATTTCAACATATTTTTGCTCAGGCCACAGGAAACAGGAAGGATTGCTTTATAATAGCTATGTTAGACCAGTAGTGCAGTGGCAAGAGAAAAAAAAAAATGAGCCAGTCATTGTGAATGGTTCACTGGATTTTGTGAAACAACAAAAGTCCCATTTAAATTAGCTACACTTGAAAAACTTCAGATTTTAATCATGATGGGTGACCATCGTAAATCTATTGTCTAGGAGTTCAAAGCCCAATTCTTCCACTTGATTGCCAGCTCCTTCACTGTTTGCTTAGGTCATTGGAAGCATGTGAAGAAGAATGACTTGGCCATTACAGATGGAGCCTCAGAGAGTGACCTAAGCATGTCCTCTGCTTGGGACAAAAGGTGATACTTGATGTAGTACTTTTCTCTAATGTTCTAAAATTCTTTTTCTTTTTATTAAAAAGATTTTTTTTCATTTTTCATATCAAAAACAGTTCTCCCTCTCCCCCTGCCCCCCATCCACTCCTCAGAGAGGGTAAGGCCTCCTATGGGGAAACATCAACAACATCTGGCATATCAAGTTGAGGCAGTACTGAGTCCCTCCCCTCTGCATCAAGGCTGAGCAAGGTATCCCTCCCTAGGGAATGGGCTCCAAAACGCCAGTTCACGCACTAGGAATAAATCCTGGTCCCACTGCCAGCGGCCCCAACAACTGCCCAAACCACACAACTGTCACCCACACAACTGCCAATCCCATGCAGGTTCCCTGGCTTTCAGTCTGAGTTCTTAAGTCTATGTGAACACTAGAAGAAAAAACAAGTTCAGATAAGTAGCAAGGAATTTGCCCCATATAATTTAACTGAAAATTATAGTCAAAATACCTGATCCAGGAATTAATAATCTCTATTCCTTTAAGGAATAAATAGCTAATTTGGATATAAACATTTATATAATACTAAAAAAAAATTTGTGAATAAGTTGTCATCAAAAACATACTCAGCCAATTTTAATAAATATACTCATCCATTTGCTAATCCAATCAACTTCTATTAAGAATCCCAATGCCTATGAGTAGAATTAGTGATAAATAAGACACAGAAAGCATATATATTTCAAATCTTCCGAACTACTTCTCAAAACAGTTCTCTCTATATTATATACACATAGGCATGTATATTTTACTGCTATCCATGTCGATGTTGTACTCACTTTTAATGTTTGTGTTTTTCCCCATCTCTCCCTAGAGAGATGTTCTTGGAAAATTAAAACAGAAAGGTTCCATGTTGTTATCTGAATTCACAAGCTCAAATTGTAATCCAGTCTTAGAGTAAGTTAAAAGTATTGTTCATAGCATCAGTGTTTCACTGCTGTGCTGTGTATTTACATGCAGATTCTATTTCACAGTGTCTAATTCATTCGTATTTCCCAGTACTCATTCTTGTCTTTTATTAATGTATCACTATTTACAGTCCTCAAAGCTGCTTGGAAACCATTGATTGGTAGATGTAATATCCAATGCAGCATGCTTAAAAGTAATAAGGCTAAACTAACTTGAAGCATATTCACTTTTAACCTATATATCTCATTTATCAAAGATTTCTTTTTCCCAAATGACCACTTAAAGTAGCATATTAGCCTTTGATCAGCAATTTTGTTCTGTGTAAGGTTAAAAATTACCACTAAATAATGTATAACATCAAGGCCAAGGGTCCACTTAAATTTTTTCAGGCATGAAAAACATGGTTATAGGGGAATTGGTAGTAATAACAGTAATTGAAATCTAAACTATGGTGTACTTGTTCAAATAATCATACCCTTCAATGAATAATACAGGAAAATAAAATGGAGCAATAACTAGCTAATGCAGAATAATGAACATAGACACATACAATAAAGTAAGCCTAGAACTCAAGAGTAAAATAATCAACATTCATCAGTATGTACATATTCTACTCTAACTGCTTAATCTCAAATGCATGTCCACAGTGGAAATTCATTCTGATATTTTAAAATAATGCAAGTCTAATTTCCAACATAGTTTTATCTAGAATTTCTATCGTAAAATTATCAATAAAGTTTTCTTCCTGTGTGCAATGCTTCACTGTATTTCTTTTGAAATTTAGGACAAAGTGTATAAATAACTATAAAATACTGATGTATGATTTTAATAAATACTACAAATATTAATTTTGTGTGTTTATGATCCTCTATGATTTTACTTTACTAATTGAGTCTCCATTAAAAATCCTCTAAGAAATTATTTGGGTTCTGCTTTTAGTAGGATATTTAATGACATTAGAAAACTCACTAATATTCAGCATCTCCAGGTTTTCTTTTAGTGGTGCTGGTATTTAATTCAGCACATCTAAACAGAATGGATTTTCTCATACCTCATTGTTCAAACCCTCTATTATTTTTGTCACTCAGAAAATTCCCAGTTGTAACATTTCACATACAGATTCATTGAAGCATTTGGAAATAATATGAGAAATTACTTTGTATTGAAATGATCCAAGAAAAATTTGGACATGGTTCAGAGGCCCATAAATACCATGTAAAAGAATTTTTATTTATTTTTTTCCAGGCACAAATGAGGCTTAGGATAGATTTAGTAAGACTCTCCAATGGAGTATAAGATGTGATACTGTAGATAAAAGAGTGGATAACAGACAGTAGAAGAGGTGATTGATTTGATTCAAAGCACTAGAGATTTTAATGAGTAATAAGGACATTTCATTTTCATTAGAGTAATTAATTATTGCTATGTGTTCCTAAGAGATTTGTTGGACTTTCCACTGTCTAAAATTTGTCAATTGTAAACTTGAAATAGACTAAGATGAGGAATAGGCAGGAGTGTATTTCATCCAACTTTTACTTTATAATCTCATTATAGTTTGGAAATAATATGTAGTTATATCTTATTACAATTTGGAATAAGAACAGGAGAATTATAAGCATGTCATTTTATTAATTCAATAGGCCCCACATAAAATATATTGATTATAACTTTTGTAACCCTGGCATTATAATCACAAATGCTTACAGACAACATTCTTTTTCATTTATTAGAATTAATTGTGTTTTGTGGGTACATTTAACTTACTTAGGTTGAGTTTTCCTTCTAGTGCTTTCTGTAGGGCTGGATTTGTGGATAGGTATTGTTTAAAACTGGTTTTGTCTTGGAATGTCTTGTGCACTCTGTTTATGGTGATTGAAAGTTTTGCAAGGTATAGTAGTCTGGGCTGGCATCCGTGGTCTTTTAGTGTCTGCATAATGCCTGTCTAGGACCTTCTGGCTTTCAGACTCTCCATTGGGTTGTCAAGGGTTATTCTGATGGGTCTGCCTTTATATGATACTTAGCCTTTTTCCTTTGCAGCTCTTTATATTCTTTCTTTATTCTGTGTGTTTAGTGCTTTGATTATTATGGGGCAAGGGGACTTTTCTTTTATGGTCCAGTCTATTTGGTATTCTACTGATGCCCCATGGGAGGGCTTACCTTTCCAGAAGAGGGGATAGGATTTGGGGGAGGGGAGGCTGGGGGGATGGTAGGAGGAATTAGAGGGAGATCAGTGGTTGGCATGTAAAAGGAATAAAAAAAATTTCTTTCTGAGTGTGGTTTACCTCACTCAGGATGATATTTTCTAGTTCCATCCATTTGGCTGCAAACCTCATGATGTCATTGTTTTTCTCTGCTAATTAGTACCCCACTGTGTATATGTACCACATTTTATTTATCCATTCTTCAGTTGAAGGGCATCTAGGTTGTTTCCAGGTTCTGTCTATTACAAATAATGCTGCTATGAACATAGCTGAGCATGCGTCCTTGTGGTATGATTGAGCATTTCTTGGGTATATGCCCAAGAGTGGTATAGCTGGGTCTTGAGGGAGGTTAATTCCCAATTTTCTAAGATAAGCGCCACATTGATTTCCAAAGTGGCTGTACAAGTTTGCATTCCCACCAACAGTGGAGGAGTGTTCCCCTTGCTCCACATCCTCTCCAACATAAGCTGTCTTCAGTGTTTTTGATCTTAACCATTCTAACAGGTGTAAGATGGTATCTCAGAGTTGTTTTGATTTGCATTTCCTTGATGACTAATGATGTTGAGCAATTCCTTAAATGTCTTTCAGCCATTTGAGCTTCTTCTGTTGAGAATTCTCTGTTTAGCTCTATAGCCTATTTTTAAAATTGGACTGTTGGGTACTTTGATGTCTAATTTCTTGAGTTCTTTTTTTGGGGGGGGGTTTTGAGACAGGGTTTCTCTGTGTAGCTTTGCGCCTTTCCTGGGACTCACTTGGTAGCCCAGGCTGGCCTCGAACTCACAGAGATCTGCCTGGCTCTGCCTCCTGAGTGCTGGGATTAAAGGCGTGCACCACCACCGCCCGGCTTCTTGAGTTCTTTATATGTTCTAGATATTAGCCCTCTGTCAGATGTGGGGTTGATGAAGATCTTTTCCCATTCTGTAGGCTGTCGTTTTGTCTTGCTGACCATGTCCTTTGCCCTACAAAAGCTTCTCAGTTTCGAGAGGTCTCATTTATTGTTTCTCTCAGTGTCTGTGCTACTGGTGTTATATTTAGGAAGTGATCTCCTATGCCAATGTATTCAGGACTACTTCCTACTTTCTCTTCTATCAGGTTCAGAGTAACTGGATTTATGTTGAGGTCTTTGATCCACTTGGACTAAAGTTTTATGCACGGTGACAGATATGGGTCTATTTGCAGCCTTCTACATGTTGACATCCAGTTATGCCAGCACCATTTGTTGAAGATGCTTTCTTTTTTCCATTGTATAGTTTTGGCTTCTTTGTTGAAAATCGTATGTTCATAGGTCTGTGGATTAATGTCAGGGTCTTAAGTTCGGTTCCACTGGTCCACATGTTGGTTTTTATGCCAGTACCAAGCTGTTTTTATTACTGTAGCTCTATAGTAGAGCTTGAGGTCAGGGATTGTGATGCCTCCAGAGGTTGTTTTACTGTATAGGATTCTTTTGGCTATCCTTGGTTTTTTTGTTTTTCGATATGAAGTTGAGTATTGTTCTTTCCAGGTCTGTGAAGAATTGTGTTGGTATTTTGATGGGGATTGCATTGAATCTGTAGATTGCTTTTGGTAACATTGCCATTTTAACTATGTTAATCCTATCTATCCATGAGCATGGGAGATCTTTCCATTTTCTGACATCTTCTTCAATTTCTTTCTTCATGGACTTAAAGTTCTTGTTATACAGGTCCTTCACTTGTTTAGTTAGTTACCCCAAGGTATTTTATATCATTTGTGGCTATTGTAAAGGGTGATGGATCTCTGATTTCTTTCTCAGCCCATTTGTCATTTGCATATAGGAGGGCTACTCATTTTTTCGAGTTAATCTTGTATCCTATTACATTACTGAAGGTATTTATAAGCTGTATGAGTTCCTTGGTCGAATTTTTGGGGTCACTTATATATACTATCTTATTGTCTGCAAATAGTGAAAGCTTGACTTCTTCCTTCCCAATTTGTATCCCCTTGATCTCCTTATGTTGTCTTATCACTCTGGCTAGAACTTCAAGTACTATATTGAATAAGTATGGGGAGAGCGGACAGCCTTGTCTTGTTCCTGATTTTAGTGAAATCTCTTTGAGTTTCTGTACATTTACTTTGATGGTACATACTCACTCATAAGTGGATACTAGATGTAAAGCAAAGGATAACCAGACTGCAACTCACAACTCCAGGGAGGCTACCTAGTAAAGAAGACCCTAAGAAAGACACAGGGATCGCCCAATGACAGAGAAATGGATGAGATCTACATGAACAAACTGGGGGTGAGGAGGGGTAATGGAGGGCAAGGTTCAGGGGAAAGAAAGCTTAAGGGAGCGGGTGGGCCCAGCTGGATTAGGATCAGAGTGGGAGAACAAGGAAAGAGATATCATGATAGATGAAGACCCCATGGGAATAGAAAGAAGCAGAGTGCTGGAGAGGTCCCCAGAAATCCACAAAGATACCTCCACTATAGACTACTGGTAATGGTTAAGACAGTGCCTGAGCTGACCTACTCTGGTGATCGGATGGTCGAATACCCTAACTGTCATGATAGAACTCTCATCCATTAACTGATGGAAGCATATGCAGAGATCCATGGCCAAGCCCCAAGTGGAACTCTAGGAGTCCAACTGGCAAGAGAGAGGAGGGATTATATGAGCCAGAGATATTGAGACCATGACTGGAAAAAGCACAGGGACAAATAGCCAAACTAGTGGAAACACAAGAACTGTGAACCAATAGCTGAGGAGCCCCCATGGAACTGGACCAGGCCTTCTGGATAAGTGAGACAGTTAATTAGCTTGAACTGTTTAGGAGGCCCCCAGGCAGTGGAACTGGGACCTGTCCTTGGTGTATGAGCTGGGTTTTTGGAACCTAGGGCCTATGCTGAGACACTTTGCTCAGCCTTGGTATAGGGAGGAGAGGACTGGACCTGTCTCAATCGAATCTACCAGGTTGGGCTGACTCCCCAGGGGAGACCTTGCCTTGGAGGTGGTGGGAATGGGGAATGGATTGAAGGAGAAGGCCAGGGGGGTGGGAGGAGGGAGGACAGGAGAATCCGTGGCTGATAAGTAAAGTTAAATTAATTATAAAATAAAAATATTTTTAAAAAAGCATTAAAAAATTTCTTAATAAAATAAAAAAGAATTAACTGAAAAACTGTGTCTTAGTCAAAGATAAATATACCAAAATAAATATCTGTGCAATATAACAAATAGTACAAAAATAAGATATTAAGAAAAATTAGACAATATGTGATGAAGTGATATTGAAATTATGAAAATACTGAACCAAGAGATATATGAGAATTAATTAAAATAAAAAGCTCACCCAGCGTGGATGACAACTCATAAAAGCTACATCTTTGGAACATGCTGCATGGCTTACAGGCAGGTTGGGTGATCAGAGTTTCCTCTGTCCTTCAGCTGCTAATGATTACATAACTTTGGGTAGAAATTGTGAGTTTCAGGAACCTCCTGAGTCTCCCAACTTCCTCACTTCCTGAATCTGTCAGTCCTAATAAGCTTCCCTTAATGATGAAATATTTCAATTTGAAGAAACTTTGTACATATCAGTTGCCCTTCAAGGACTAAGGACTGAATTTGTATATAATAGGCTCTCAGAGTAAAAATTAATACATAGTAGATGAAATTCGACTGCACATAAAGAGAAATCTTTCCGCCACAAGAGAAATTCTTGAACTTCTTTGCAAATTTAACTAAGTAAAAGAGATAGGTAAGTCTGATGATCGAAAGGATGGTATACAGAGAAAACGAAAGTAAAATTATGCAAAGGATGCTTTGAACCAAAATCATATTTGGCAGATCTCTGTGCAATACCAACTAGAATCAAATAAAATTAAAAATGGAAAGACTGCACATTCAAAAAATATTTATTCAACTAAGTGGTCAGTGCTGTGAAGACAAATGGCCATTCTTAGATACCAGCAGCCAAGTTACTTTCTTGAAGAAATTACTCAAAGATACATTCCAACTAGACAAAAGGCAAATGCCAGGCAAAGCAAAGATGTAAGGGGTAGGGCATTTTAAAAGGATTCATGCTGTGTAGAAGAACCACCAAGACTAAAATTCCACCCTAATTTTAAGATGGGTAAAAGTTATTTAAGTAAATAATTTAAAATATTATTGATGTGATACGCTCAGGTTTTGTCAACTGAAACTATGCAAGGCAGTAAAGAGCAATCTGCCACTTATAAAAATTAATGGAACTGACGTGAAAGTGCCAGTCAAAATTTTGAGCTAGCTGGAGTTGAAGAAATGAGGTAGAAAGGCATGCTTTTTTCATACCTCCGACTGTAAACAGCAGCCAGATTCCACAGACGTCATGTCACTCTCAGACACTGACTCAAGCTGCCTTTTCCTGATTTAGGGAACCTAGTCTGAGGAGAAGTAAAATGTCACTCCCTCTTCCCACTCAGAATGTCTCCCGTTTGCCACCAGCCCCTAGCACATCTCACAAGCAGAAGCAAATGAATCTGAGTTTTGCCGCACTGCCTCTTTAAGCAAAGCCAGGCTTGCCATTGGACTCCCTCATCCACAGTACTCTGTTCCCAGAAGCACTTGCTTTGGGGCCAGTTATGCCTTCCCTACGCCTGGCTTCCTGAACATCCTCACCATACTGAACCACCAGCAGAAGATTCTTTCCCATTGGGCTGACTCCCACCTGGTGTCCTTCTTCATGTGTGTTCCAGGGAGAATCCAAAACACTCCCATCCATAGTCTCAAACCCTATAGTGTTTTTCAACCTTCCTAACCCTTCAACCTTTTACTACAGTTCCTCCTGTTGTGGTGACCCCCAACCATAACATTATTTTTTGTTGCAACTTATAACTATAATCTTGGTACTGCTATGAACAGTAATGAACAGATCTGTGTTTTCCCATGGCGCTAGACAATGCTTGTGAAAAGACCAAGTTTGGGGGTCGTGACCATAGGTTGAGAATCACTGCTTCCATCTTTCACTGACTCATGACTACCTAGAAAGCGGCCTCCAGCTACCTTCTTTCCTTCAAGTGTTTCTAGGCTTGACCAATCATAGTGCCTTTCCAATGTTTCTGAAGGTGATCTTGGAGTTTTGTTTCTGGGTGTGTCTTGGCTGGGAGGGAGGCCCAAGTAGTTTTTCTGAGACCAAAGCTCTCCACAGAATTGCTTACTCTAGCTGTATAAAACTGCTTTCTTGGGGATTCTTAGTTTTTGCTGCAATAATACTGTGGTAAGAGATGTGTTAAGAGTTGGCAAGTGGCTTTTTACATCATGGCATGTCTCGGAGTATTACTATTAGATGACACTTTGCATTAAGTGTTATCATATTTGAGGCCACCCTTCATAGCAATAGTCTCAATATTCTGTAACATACTTAACCTGCTGCAGAACCCCAAAATCCCTACCTTCCCTACAACGTCTTCCAATTCCAGAATTAGATTCACTGGATTTTTCTTCTTAAAATAACAGTCATGTAAACATTTGTATTATCAGATCTTCATTAATAAATTCACAAGTGCTACTTAGAGGAGCTTTCTCCTGCTCCTGTGTCTAGAATATTCTACGTTCTCATGCCACTGATTTGTTATATTAATATCGCTAATAATCATGTAAAATGTAGTTGTTATTGCCACACTTAGAGGAATAGTCTAGGAAGAAAAAAAAACTTAGTTGTACAGTACCCCACTTTATTGATGAATTGGGCAACAGCTTAACCCAAGTTGTATTCCCAACACGTAACTCATCCGAATAAACAAACATAAAATTAGAGCAAGTGACAAAGTACATAGTAGCACGGTGGTATAGATGTTATAGGAGTAACCGATAAAGAGATGAAAAGGAACCGTTACTTCAAAGTACAGAGGAAATTTCACTAGAAAAGTTCATATTTAATAAAGTGCAAGCACTCCTATAAAAAGTTGTCAACTCACACAGCTAGGAACCTTAGTAAAAAGAACCTTCACAGGATTGGAATCTTATTTAAAAAAAAAAAAGACAAGGCAAATCAATACTTTCTTCTCATTATCTGGTATTGTCAAACATCACAACACCAAAGATGAAATGTGATTCTAAAAAAAGTACCACATGACATCAAGAACTTGGGGATTTTTATGTTTTGTATTAACTAATGCTATTCCCACCTTACCCAGAAACACGCCAGAAATGTAACAGCCAGTAAACATTGCTGAATGAAATATGTACTTCTAAAAAAAAAAAAAAAACACTTCTAAAATTCAACAAACAATGAAGAACAAGTCAATGCAATTGAATTGGTCAAGATGTCATTTAACATTCAAGGAGACTAATTAGGCCAAAACAGGTACATTATAAAAATTTTAAATAAAAAATCATCTCAAGTATCATGGTTCACTCTTCTCAAAACTCTTTATATATGACAGTATTTTTAAAAGTATTTATCTAGGGCATCCTCAGCTTTCGTTATCTTCTTATGATGTTTTAAATGAACATTTTAAGGATAAGGCTTAAAGATAAAATTATTAATTTTGCTGAATATTTATATATGAAAATACTATATAGTGCCTCCAAGTTTTAAAATTTGATCATTCCAGATTATATAGAATAATAAGTGTGAACATCAGATTTATACAGTGTATCAAACTGGCCATAAATAGCAAATTTAAATAAGAAATCTCTCATTTATTATTGAAGTAAATATCCACATGATTAATTTATAAGTTACAAATAAAAATAGAGTATTATAATTTTTAAATTAAAAGTACAAATGTTGCAGAAAACTCTATATCAGGAACTTTTTTTTCTCAATTGTATTATGTAATGAATTAAGAAAAAAATGAGAAGTTATTCATCCCAAATTCTATAATATCAAGTCTAATGAGGAGAAAAGATAAAACATTTTCATGAACTTGATCTGCATTAATATTTGTATACCTTTTGTAAGGTTCACTTGTTAGCCTGAAATTCTAAAGGTATGTACAATAAGGAAGCAAATACAATATATCACTTTTGTGCACATATGCTAATACTTATAAGCAGTTGACCTATAAATCATCATTTTACAATATATTTATAGATATCTTGGGGTAACCGTGGCAGGGTCCAATTATGTGTAAGAAACACCAAGTTAAGAAAAAGTAAGAGAGAATCTGGAGGTAGTTAGGGGAGGGGGATGAATATAATCAAAATACAATTATGAAGTTCTCAAATAAGAAAAAAAAATTTATAGGAGCAAATAAATAAATAAAGAGGCAAAGCATTTTACTAGAACTTTTCAGTAAATTGCTGAAACTTCAAAACATTGCTGTGCTGTAGGATGTTCTGTACGGCAAATGTGTTGCTAATTAGTCGATAAATAAAACACTGATTGGCCATTGGCTAGGCAGGAAGTATAGGCGGGACAAGGAGGAGAATAAAGCTGGGAAGTGGAAGGCTGAGTGAGAGAGACACTGCCAGCCGCCACCATGACAAGCCGCATGTGAAGATCCTGGTAAGCCACAAGCCATGTGGCAAGGTATAGATTAATAGAAATGGTTTAATTTAAGCTGTAAGAACAGTTAGCAAGAAGCCTGCCACGGCCATACAGTTTGTAACCAATATAAGTCTCTGTGTTTACTTGGTCAGGTCTGAGCGGCTGTGGGACTGGCAGGTGAGAGAGATTTGTCCTGACTGTGGGCCAGGCAGGAAAACTCAAGCTACATTGCTGTTTTGCAATTAGTGAGTTATAAATGTAAATTTATTCTAGCAACAGGTGTTCACTCATTGACATATCTGATAATGCTAGAGTTTAATACATCAAAACTCCACTGTTAGGAACCTTGTTCTACTCTGACCTGAAAAACACTAAGTTGATTCTTTGGGTAAAGGTTCTAGGGTTTGGACATAGGGTCTTATGCATTCTGAGAGATCATGCTTCCAACTGAGCCCACTACACAGACTGGAAACTTACTAGGAAATTACAAATGACCAAAATTGATATAAGAAATAACATACAACGATTCAGTAGACTATAAGTAATTTAAAGTTACTTACAATTCGATTCAATATTGGTAGATCCCTTGAATTGTTTTTGAATAGCTTGTCCTATCATTTTAAATCAAAACATCATACAATATAGAAAATGAAAATACAAGTAATGTTCTCAGTTAATGTTATGAATCTTGCTTATCACTGATGCAAAAGTCTATCTTAAAGGTATGCAATTAAAGTTCTTAGACTAATCTTATTTAGAGATGTCCAATTCCCAATAAAATGCTCTGTAAGCCAGTTAAAAAATTACCTTGACAAGGCAGGGCTATTTATCATATAACCACATTTTGCTTATCCCAGGGACAGTATTCATGTAGCTTATCCTAGGAAGGAGACAGAGGGAAATGACTTGGCAGCTGTCTACTCCAATGAGGAACAGGAGCAAATGCCATATTGAATTCTAACTCTTTCTCACTCATATTCTCATGACGTAAGTGCTTTGTAATCTGCCTTGAAAAGAGTTTATCTCCCTCAAGCTATGAATATAGGGGATCATTTGGAGCACATTGAAAACATCACAGAAGATCCAGGTGATCGGGGTTCTGAAAACTCTTCTTCACTGACCTAGTCTCTATTCTTGTCTTTGCTGATCTGTTGTTGCTTCTTCTTAAATATTTTTGTTTAGTCTGTGAGAATTTTATATTTGCATGTCTTATGTTATGGTCATATCCATCCCAGTCCATTGCCAGACACTTCTACACCGACTCATCTTTCTCCAAGTCTCATATATTTCTTTTTAAACTACTGAGTTCAATCATTGCTGCCAGCAATCTCTTTATAGTGTCTCTTAATCAGATCACAATTTATTTACCATAAACTACATTACTTATCACTAATGTGTGACACATAGTTAAAATATAAGAAAATACATGGATAAATAAAAACAAAATCTTTATTTTTGGTAGTCTTGATATAAAACCCACTCACATAGGGATTATGATCAAAAGGATTTGAGATTCAGAATGTTTAAATTTTTCCTGGCTCTAAGAAAATGTTTCAAACTAATATTTATTTTTTCTTAAATTTTTCCATGTCAGTTTCCAAGATGGATTCTATTCCTTTTTAAATATGTCAATGACATTTATCGGAGGAATTTAAGAATAAATACAAAGTTCACACTATGCAAATACTTTATATCCAGGAAGGCTAAGCCATAAAGTTTCTGTTGAGATTACGTTAGTCCCAACATTTCAGAGTCCAAAAGAAAGCCAGGAAGTGAAAAGACTGAGCTGTAACACATATTAAAAAGGTCACTTAGAAACTTTGATACAGTATTTTTCTAGAAGTCTCCCATTGGGCCAACTGACAAATTGATAAGTAAGAAATGATTTTGTTTCCAACCTAGGCAGCTGTTATTTAGAATTTGGTATTTTTCTTTCTCTTAAACTATTCATTCAGATATTAATTTAATCCTCCAGTAGACTTTAAATATTAGCATATATCCACATATAAGAAAGACGAATATGGTTGAAATGCAGAAAAATTAGGATGAAGGGCATTGATATCTAGTAATAAAGGCCTAAATTTTGCACATCAAATACACCAGGCCATAAAAATATTTTATAATGACAGTAATGTTTCTGAGTTTATTCTATTAGAATGGATGAACACTGTGAAGGGAGAAATTCTATTCTCAGGTAATTGCAGGTATAATCACGTGACTAAACACACCATCTTCTATGTCAGAAACATTCTAAGACATGGTAGCCTTGTGAGACCCTGCCTGAAAATGCATCTATGAATGTTGGGACACACACACACACACACACACACACACAAATCAAATTAATTACCTTTTGACTTAATTAACTGGTCTCCTCAAACATCTAGAATTGGGTTTTGGCATTTCTGAAGTTATATTTACCTTTTTGTCTTTGTATACCATGATCTCAAAGGCTAACTTGAATGTGTATGTGCATTTTATTTTATCTTATACTTGAATTAGTAATCTAATTGGTAATCTATTTTCTTCTATGCCAGTGTTCACATTTCTACAACCTGATATAGAGATCTTTGAAATTCAGTGTGTTATAAATAAACACAATGAACCAGCAGACCCTTCTTATCTCTTACTCTTTTCTCTATTCCCAAGTCACCAACTTACTTAGACCTTGCAATAACCTACACACTGTTCCCCTCAACAGGTTTCTCTATAGCAATCCCCTTAACACTACTTCCCTTGCTCTGTGCGTAATTGTTTTTAACTTACTGTGTCCAATATTTAATATTTCTTTTTTCATTTTATTGCCATGGAATGTAATTATATTCTTTATGGGATTTTGAAATTGCCTTTCTAAATTGATTTTTAACCAACAATATTCTCCATTGAAAAACATCCAAAAAAACAGGGAATATGGCAGAAGAGGGCTAAATATTGATCACTCTTAAATAAATATATGTTATAAGAGCAAAAGTGATATGATATTGACATCAGTTATAATTTCACAGTATAAGATGATCTTGTATTGTAGAGTGGCATATAAAGGTCCCTAATGAAGACTTCTTTTATTTATTATGTAAAATGCTACTACTCAGTTTATCTGTCTTCAGCAAATATCTATAAACCTGGACAGATATCAGAAAATTGTTTCAAGGGTTTAGGCATGGGTTTCAAAGCCCTAAGGAAAAGGGGGAAAATATAAGCACAGTTATCCTTGCTTACCTCCTGTGGTTTCTTTCTCAATCACGCTATAAAGATTTAGAAACCAGGAAAGCACAGAAGGCTTACAAAGCTGAGGGAACAGATGTCAGAGAGGCTGTAGAAGTGGGCAAAATTTACTGGGCAGGACACCAAGAGAGAAGTGTGCACACAGAGAGGTGGTGATAGAACTGTATATGAAGCTTCTAGTACATCATTGCCTGAGCACTGAAAAACATATTCAGAAAAAAGTAAACACACATACACAGTGGCGGAGAAGGGGAGAGAAATATCTTAATGAGCATACATTAATTATCTCAGAGTGACTGAAAGGCACATGTATAGAAAACGTGATGTTCTTCAAGCATGTTAATATTCAGATCCCCATAGCACATCAACCAAACTTAAGTAGAATGTGATTTGAAGACATTCCACATGTAGAGATTTAGTAGAATATGGAACAAAATAGATATCGCAGTTAACAGAAACCAAGTGTCATGATGGCCTTGTTGGTGGACTTTATCAAGGAAATACTTTCATTATTATAAATATGTCCAGGGTGTTAAATAAAAGACAGATCCTCTAGGCAGAGAAACAGGGAAGTATAAAGAAAAACAACAAACAAAATTTTAGTACTGAAAGATACAATAGTCAACAAATTTTAATAACTATCAAATGACAATATATTGGAGTTCAAAGTGAAAAAATTAATAACTTACAAACAAGTGATTAAAAAATGAATTCTATCAGAAGATCTGAAGGAGATGGGTCAAGAAAAAAACAAAAATAGATTCAGCAAGCATCGGCCAATTCATTATCTCATGTTTATGGTCCAAGAATAGATAGCGTGTGGAAGAAGAATATAGTTGAAGAAATAATATCTATAATTACTTTAAATTTGATGGAAACGTCAATTTATAAAGAAACTTAGTGAACTTATAGGAAGGTATATTAGAGAAGTCACAAATTCTCACAACCTAGACAAATTCTGAAAACCAACTACAAGGTAAAAGACCATTGACTAGAGGAAAGAAGGATATTGCCACAGCTGACTTTTGACTGGAGGAAAAGTGGAGAACAAAATAAAACATAATGATATTAGATCTGTGATCTCATTGTGAAGTGATGTCTTTAGAACATTGAAATAAAAATATGAATTAAAATGTCAAAATAGATATGCAGAATGCCAGGTCAAATATAGCATCTGTCAAAACTGGAAGTTAAATAAAACCATTCTTCAACAGGACAAAAATGAATGGAATGCCAGTAGAGAGGTGTTGGAGGAACAAAAGTGTTGAATTGAAAGGAACTGTAATGAGATCGAAATTCATACCAAAGCACAGAAAAACAGCAACTACATGGGTAATTGTAAATATATTTTTCTTTAGATTTCTGTAGAAGTCACCTAACCTCTAAAAGACAAAAGTACATTTGGCATGGTGGCACATGCCTTTAATCCCAGCACTTGGGAGGCAGAGCTAGGTGGATCTCTGTGAGGTCAAGGTCAGTCTGATCTACAGAGTGAGTTGCAGGACAGTCAGAGCTACACAGTGAGACCCCGTCTCAAAACAAAACAAGTCAAACAAAACAAACAAACAAACAAACAGACAGACAGACAAAAGTGCTACTACCGTGATGTTTATATCCTACATGGAGGTGAAATATCTAAGGACAGTACAATAGAGGGAAGGCAGCCATTGGAAATACATCACCATAAGAGTCTTGCATCCATGCTTAATGAACTAGTATTAACTACGGAAGAAAATGTTTAATAGCTTCTTAAGATATAAAAACAAAGTAACCTAAATTTGAAAAATATAATTCAATCAAATTAGAAATATCTGCTCATCAGATGACACTATATTTTTCCCATTTTCAAGTGTGTATGTGCTGTGCATGTGTTTGTATGCATGCTTGCACTAAGTGGGTGGACATGTCTGTGAGTGCATATGCACAGTATATATTCCTGAATGTGGAAACCTAAGGTTGATTTCAGAATTGATATCTGTCACTGTGGTGGTTTGAATGAGAATGACCGCCCCCCTTCCCCAGAGGCACATAGATTTGAATTCTTGGTTGCCAGGGAGTGGCACTATTTAAAAGGATTAGGAGGCGTGGCCTTGTTAAAGTAGGTGTGACAGTCTTAGAGGAAGTGTATTACTGAGGATAGGCTTTGAAGCTTCCAGAGTCCGAGTCAGGCCCAGTGGCTTTCTCTTTCTGCTGCCCGTGGATCTAGATGTAGAACTCTCAGCTACTTCTCCAGTACCATGTCTGCCACCATGATGACAATGGAGTAACCCTCTGAAACTGTAAGCAAGCCCTAATTAAATGTTTTCTTTTATGGTAGTTGCCTTGGTCATGGTGCCTCTTCCTTCACAGTAATAGAACACTAGACAAGACAGTCGCTATTCACATTATAATTTAATCAGGGTCCCTAAGTCAAACCCAGACCCCATGTTCTTCCATCTGCCTAGTCTCCCTAGCCAGCTTGATCTGGAGATCCCATGTCTCTATCTCCCAAGTCTAGAATTACAGGTTGTGGGCTTACCCACCCACATTCTAGATCTAAACACTGATTTTCAAGCTTTAACCACTGGGCCATCTCTCTGCCCTAACTGAAGTCATTATTTTAAGAAATATGCATAAACAGCATTTTGAGGGAGTATTCTCATTCACTTAGACTTTACCTGAGCTATACTCTGTCTTAAAGGTATATGAACCTTTACAATAATCAATGTTCAGAGAAAATCACTGCAAAGAAGAAAAAACTGAACAGAAGTCATTAAAAGACTTTAAAAAAAAAAGAAGAGGTCCATTTGCATAAAACAGTCAATATCATTATTCACCAAAGACAAGAGCATCTAGAGTTGATGGCTGCCTAGCGCCAAGAGGCTAACACTGGACAGTAACTGCTAAGTGGGTCACTACTTAAGGTTTGGGGCTTTCTCCTAGGGGGATAGAGTATTCCAGAATCAGACAGCGGTTATGGTTGTATATATTTCTTAAAGCATTATATGGATTTTACCACTTTGTGCTACATGGATTTTGTCAAAATTAAGATAAAACACTACTAATATCAAAAGTTGCCATAGCAATATGGTTTAGGAGAACATTCATATATTTCAAATGAAAAATAACAGGTACAAAACCAGTGGAGAACTGTCAGCTGTTTTTCATTGCTAATAATTGTAATAGTCAAAGCCTGGAGACAATTCAAATATTGTTTGTCAGGAAAGTGAATAAATAGCACTTTACGTTAATTCACTTCTCAAATCTGGGAAAGCTAAACTACTGATATATGCAACAAAAAATACACACGTCAAAAATATTTGAGTAAAATAAACCAGAGGAAATGTGTATGCACGGAACACATGGCACAGAATTAAAAGCTGGGTGGTATCTTCCCTACTTGAGTAATAGGATAACAGAGTTGATTTAAAGAAGTAGAAAGCAGAATAGGGGCCACATAGACAGGACGGGAGACATAATGAGTCTAGGGTAGTGGGTTTTAACCTTCCTAATGCTGCAACCCTTTCATATAGTTTCTTATGTTGTGGGGACCCCAACTAAAAATTATTTCATTGTAACTGCATAACTGTAATTTTGCTGCTGTTATGAATTGTGATGCAAATGTCCAATACGTGATGCTATGGGGTCACGACCCACAGTTTGAGAAACACTGGTCTAGATAGTAGCTCTCAAAATATAATGAGGTAAGAAAATCAAGTTGCAGTGCCCAGAAGCACAGTAAGGCTAACATTATCATGAGAATTTATTACACAAATTTTAAAGAACAGTAAGAATTGCATTTAAATCCTTCTATTCAATGAAATGCCAATTATCAAGTTTTGATTATTATATACCATATACTAGTACTGAATATATAGTAATCCATTAATGTGTACATTATATGCCAAATAAAACATTTCTAAAGAAAATTGTTATATATAAACATTAAATTAAATGTTTATGGTCAAGGCCGGGTGGTGGTGGTACATGCCTTTAATCTCAGCAATCTGGAGGCAGAGGCAGGCATATCTCCAAGTTCAAGGCCAGCCTGGTCTACAATGTGAGTTCCAGGACAGGAAGGACTAGACAGAAAAACACTGTCTTGAAAAATAAAAAAAAAGTTTATGGTCCAATTATAAAATCTATATTCTTCACTTAAAGTTAGGAAAAATAGCAATTTCTTGTGCTTTTAGCTACCGAGATTGTCAAATAATAAATACATTGGTTTGTATTTACCAGGTCAATGATATTCATATAGCAATAGCCAATATAATTTTCACAGCTTCTCTGGATAGAGTTGAATCCTATGATTGTATTTTAATGAGTTAAACAAAAACATTCACATGAAAGCAATATCATCTACCATGATATCAATCAAAATATAGAGATGATTCATTTACTTGGCAGTAGTAAATGTAAACTTCAAACAGTGATGCAAACAAAAATTCCCAATATCCAGTTAGTTAGAAAACTTGTAAACAATACACCAAATGACTATTCAGAAAAGACTGATAATTAGAATGCAATGTAATAACCTATGGGGACATTAACAGACCCTCACTATATAGTGTGTCAAATGATAATATAATGAATGAAATACATAAAAGAATTTTATCTGTAGTATATAAAGACCACAGTTAATTGAACCTAAAAACAGCACTAAAGGGATAGGGGTATAAATTAGGCCAGCTAGTATGGAAATCAGTATGCAGGTTTTTCAATAAACTAAAAGTAGAACTACCATCTGACCAAGTTACAAAACTACTGGGTATTACCCAAAGGAGCCCAAGTCCATGCATCACAGAGATGCCTACACATCAAGGTTTTCTGCAGCGCCATTCACAATAGCTAAGCTATGGAATCAACTCGAGTGTTTAACAACAGAGAATGGATAAAGAAAATGTGTATGTATACACAAGAGGATTTTATTCAGCCATAAAGTACAAAAAAAATAGTCTCAATTGGAAACTGACGAAACAAAGTTATTGTATTAAATGAATTGTTAATATGAGAAAGATAATTATGTTTCCTTGTATTCATATATGAATTCAAAATTCATGTACAGATTTTATATAGATACATAAAATTATGTATGCATAGACACCATTAAAGTTGAAACTAAATTGTCTAAATAAGCAAAAGGGACTAAGGGGAGTGAGGGGAGGGAGGAAGAGGTCTTGCAGACATGCTCAAAATATATTAGATAATTGAATGATGGTCCCTATGGAACAGTATTATATATAATAAATATTCATAAGAAATAAATGGGATGGCGTGGAAATGCAAAAAGGAATAAATCACATGGCACTGATCAAATAAGCACGAGGTAGAGTAAAAATAAGATACCATCTTTCATTATGAAATTAACAAATGTGAAATGCTTATGATAGAAGCATAATGACGCCAGTCATGATGTAAGCTGTGATATTGATTTTAATATGCTAATCTTTCTTTTGAGAATATTTAAAAGTACTTATAGAGTTTACTTAAAGCCACAGTCTCAAAGGACAACTGCTGAAGATTTATAAATAATTGCAAAACCAGAAACAAACCAAATGCCCTATGATAGAAGACCTGTTAAGTTAATTAGAGCTTACCAGCCCAATGCATTTTGACACAAATAAGATAATTATGCTTACCATCAGATATTGTGAATTATGCTTACCACATTGTATTGAACCTTGCATTAAATTGAAACAGTGTGTTGAAACTGGGTTTTGTTCATCAAAGTTTAAATGTTATATAGACATGAAGCTACTCAGAATAAGCAGAGAATACTGACTAAGATTATAGATAGTATATTCTTAATTGGATTATCTTTGTGATAATCTAACTTTAATTATTTATATCAAATTATTACTATTCTCTCATAATCATCTCCTATAAAAATATATATGTATGTATATATACACATATATACTCATATATGTATATATATACATATGTATGTATATGTTTGTGTATATTTCTCCCTACCCTAAACCATCATTCTGATTAAGTTAATCTATTAATTTATTTCAAAAACGTCATTTATTTTTGTTTTCCTTCATTGGAAACTTTGCTTCTGTCCTGGTCCTAAACCAGATGTCTGCAAACTAGAATGAAGATCGTTTTTGGACCACTGACTGTCATTATATATATACACTTTGAAGGTTAAAAGCAATTCATCCACTTTTGCATTGTCTATGGGTTTTGAAAAACAAAAGTAGAAATTAACAATTATGAAAGATCATCTGGCTCACAAAGTTGAAAGTATTGTTTTCTAGACCTGTACAGAAAAATTTCTTTCTTCTTATTCTGTTTAAGACTATATTTTTTTTACTTAAGGAGATACTAAACTTCTCCCTCCCCCAGTTTAAATACAAAAATGAATAACTGGGAGAAAGGAAATGCCTTAATTGGCCTCTATTATAAGCAGGGAGTACCATACAAACTTCTTTCTATGTATTTCATACTACCACTGTAACACTAACATTAACCTATTCAACAATCTAGAAAGTGTATGATTGGAGAGGTTAATGTGGAAAGTGATTTTGATCACAGTCTCTCCTGCCAGTAATTCCTACTGCAGTGATCTCTTATAATCATTTTTTTATATATTATTGCCTCCTAAAAATTCCAACACCACTTTAATTTCAAAGATTGTCCAGGTTACGTTTCTTGGATATATTTCAGTTGTCTCTGGGAACAGCATAGTATATGTTCCTTTCTACATCATAGTGCTCTATAGGATTGCTATGCAACTACATTAACGATAATGTAATCAATTAAGGATATTGCTTTTTCTACTGGATAATTAGGATTAGTAGACAACATAGACTGCTAAAATATTACTATTTTACAAACCGATTTGAAGATTGATGCATTCAGAGCCAGCAGCCAGCAAGTTTTTTCTAAGACAGAAGCAAATTGGTTCTAAAATTTATTTTTAATTTAATTAATTCATCTATTTATTTTTAAGGTTGTATCTTGCTAATATCACAGGCTGGCCTTGAATTCATAGAGAAATTCCTGCCTTAGCCTACCAAATGCTAGGATCATAGGCATGTACCACTACATCTGGCTGTTATATCATAAGTTTTAAATTATAATATTTGGGATAATTGACAAATTGCCACAGAAGAACAAAGTTAGCAGATTCATAGTATGGTACTCTAATGGTTAACACAGGACATTAGACAGTTGTCAATATTCAGAATTTTACTGTACAAACAGTGAATTTTAATCCACACCAATGCTTAAGGTATCGGAGGATCCCAGGATGGAATGTCAAATGATACAGAAGAATGTAAGTGAACTATAAGTATCTGAAACAACCTTCTTGAATGGGAGTAGAAAATAGGACATAAGTAAAGATTTACTTAAGTAAATCTGGAATGACTGGAGTAAGACTACATAGCTGAACACGAGCAGTGCCCTCCAATAAAATTATTTCTCCTGGAATATAGGCTAACAACTCAGAAACCACTGTCCATATGCATAGGTGCTGAACTGTTAAGAAAACAGAAAAGATGGTTGGGATGTATCTCCAGGTTGGAGTGGGTAGATTATTCATAAGCAAACAGTAAAGTTCAAACAACCCACATGGTAGCTAATTTGAACTGGTGGGAACAGTGATAACTTACAGTTCTCTTAACACAGATAAGACATAGGTGACTCCATATGCAATCATTTGGAGATCTATGTATAGATTATTGCACACACGTCCATCTCTTCTCTTTGTCAGTCAAGAGGACCCAGAATCAAAGACACTTTAGCAACAATAGGCTTCTCCTGCACTCAGAATTTAGACCCAGCAGAAGGGAAATGAGCTACTTAGAGAAGCAGGACACACAATGACTTTGGGGCATCTTGTAATTAAAAAAAAAAAAAAAAAAAAAGGAAGTCCACAATTATGTGGACATGTTTTAAAAGATTCGGGTTTTATACAAAGTTCCAACAGCCAAACATGAAAACTTCAGGAGCAAAGTATACTAATAGTATTAGATTATAAATCCAATAGTATAACTCTCCCTGGGTCTATAAATAAATGGTTAGATAACTGAGAAAACAGAGAAAAATCTTCAAATAATTTATGTAGCTACTATGCCCCTAAGCTACAATATGGCTTTTCGGTGTCTTTTAGTCTCCTTGTGTTCCTAGACTAAAAAATTTATTCAAAATAAAAAAGTATTGTTTGCCGTTCCCAAGGCTGAATCAAGTAAATTGTCAACCGAGTCAGTGTCAAGGTAGGGGTTCTTACTTATAGACGGAACTTCTCTGTGTCCCCATGGAGAAGGGGCTGAAAAGGAGGATTCTTTCAAATCCTTCATAAAGGTATTCTATCATTCCTTCCAGGCAGGTGAGCCCTTGGGACTTAATCACCTCCCAAAGGCCCTACCTCTTACACTACCACCTGTTGATGAACACATTAACACATGCCAACACATGAATGTTGATTGACTAGAGACCCACACTCAAACACTAACAACACTCTGGGAAAAAAAACCTGCAAATAACAACTTCCTTACTAATGGTTTAGTTTGAAAAATGGGGGGGGGAGTTAAAGAGTAAACATACATAAAGGAAATTAACAAACACTACACTTCAAGCCATGTTACCAAGGCAAGTAAAAAAAATGGAGAGAATAAAGGCCTGATAGTTGCCAGATCTATATATCTATATATATGTTATATATCATGACCAAAGTGATTTAAGGCTTTAGGCAAAATTAAAATCATTATTAGTTGAGTTTAGACACAGTTGTGCAGCTTGATCTGCTTAAGGGGCCCCTTGGCAGTAGGGTCAGGATCCATTCCTGGTGTATGAGCTGACTTTTTGGAGCCCATTACTTATGATGGGATACCTTGCACAGCCTTGAGACAAGGGGAGGGACTTGGACTTGCCTCAACTGAATGTACCAGGCTCTGCTGACTCCCCATGGGAGGCCTTACTTTCTTGTAGGAGGGAATGGGGTGTGGGTTGGAGGTGGGGAGGCTGAAGGGGTAAGAGGACGGAAAAGGGGGACCTGTGATTGGTATAAAATTTGTTAATAATAATAAAAAAGAACTAGTTAGGAACAAGCCTAAGCTAAGGCTGAACTTTCATAAAAAAAAAATAAGATGAGCTTAAAATAGACTAACACTTTGTATTAGTCAAGTGATCTCAGTGTAATCTCAGGGGCCCTTTTTTTTTTTTTCTTTTTTTTCTTTTTTTTTTTTTTTGGTTTTTCGAGACAGGGTTTCTCTGTGTAGCTTTGCACCTTTCCTGGAACTCACTCTGTGGACCAGGCTGGCCTCGAACTCACAGAGATCTGCCTGCCTCTGCCTCCCGAGTGCTGGGATTAAAGGCATGCGCCACCACTGCCCGGTCAGGGGCCCTTTCTAATGGAAGAAAGAAGGGAGAAAGTTGGAGGGAGAAGTACCGGTAGAAGAGACATGCTGCTGATATTAGTGGTCAATAAACTGAGTTAAGCCCAGTGGGTATGTTTTAGGAGCTGAACAGCAAAGAGAATGGATACCATCTTAGCAGTTTTAGAAAAGAATACAGCTCTGCTGACATCTTGATTTTGGTCTAGCGAGACCAATAAAGGGTGGTGTGTGGCTTCTAAATTGTAAGACATTTTGCTTAAGCTGCTAAATGGGTGATAACGTGCTGTAGACAATGGATACAGGATCCATCCATTGAGAGACATTATACTGATAGCATGTATGCATCCTTGGTATTTTGTGATCAGAATGGCACCTGGCCTCTGCAGGCTCCTCCAAAACTCACTGGACTCTAGTCTAACTCTGAGGTTAAAGTCTAGCACTGTTTCTTTCTTTTGAAATTTCTTTATCACTCTGACTTTGATCTTTAGCCAGCTCTTCATTATTGAAGTCTTTCACATTCGTGGTCTGACTTCAGAGCTGCTCATTTTCTTCAACTTTACCTCCAACTTGAAACTGTATCTTTCCATTTGCTTTGGACTTTCTTTTTGATCTGATTATGTTCTTGCTTTACTGTGATACTTAATTTATTTGATCTTGTATAACTCTTGTCAGAATCAAATACTGACACCTACTATTCAGTAATCATAATTGAGTCTGTAATCCTGTTTTCTCTTTCCAAAGTTCTTGCCAGTATGACTTCATAACCCCTCAAAGCTTCTTGGGTATCTTTTCGTATGACACAGCTTAATTTTCCTTTCCATTCTGCTGCACTTAATTACACCTGAGTAAGCAAGGGGGCTATGTGGAGGTCTCTTCAAAGGTGGTTTTCAAAATGTTCTAGGCACTTATAATACTGGATATATTATGTGCTTGCTACATCTAGCATACAAAGAATAAGACCAGATAGCCGTTTGGAATTACTGAGCTGTTGTATTTTTTTTTTTTTTCATTTGATGCCAGGCAGGTTTTCCGTACCTTATATGAATTAAACCATTTTGGATGCACATATTATTGTTACCATTTTCAGATGTGGAAAGATGCTGAGGGGCAAGAGGTAAGTTACACTTCTGTATTGAAGGCAAGTTTGAACAGGAAACTAAAAATGCCTAGCTTTCTATCCGCAACCTCTCAAATATACCATCCAGTGTGTTTTCCTGCTTATCACTCCACTCTAAACACAAATCTGGCTGCATGTCAGTAGGACAGAGGGTAGCATGGTTTACAGGCCTAGGAGGAAACTCTTCTGGTATTTTTAAATTCTAGCAAAGTTTCATACTTCATACTTTCTTTTCTTATGAACTCAAAAAAAAAAGTTATCTACTTCCTTTGTTTCAGAGTTTCAGAACAGATGTAGCAAAAAATAGTCTGTCACAGCCCTGTGGAGCACACAGCTAAGACAGAGGTGACAGTGGTTTTTCCGGCAGGGGAGTTAGCTGTGAAACCCTGGCTTTCTAGTGTCTTTCATCTCTTTTGCTTGCCAATGACCTGATGGTTAGAGTAGGATTATGAATACCTCATCAGGTGAAAGTAACAAGCCCACAGCATTTACGGGGTTGCTGAACAGCCCACATGTCACAGGCGGAAGTTCACTCGTCTCAGAATAAATTTCTTGGCATTTTGCTCTGTAGACTATCCCAGAGAAATAGGAAGAAACCCATAAAACTACTGAAATATGTTTAAATATGTGGAAAGTCTCTCATTCCATGTTTTTTTTTTTTTCCCACCCCTGGGGATTGACTCCACAGTTTGTGTAGGATGGGCAAGAGCTCATTAATGAATCACATCCTAGCCCTGAAAATATCCTTAATGAAAGAACAGTATGCATATTCATCGTGTGTGTGTACACACACACACACACACACACACACACACACACACACACACCAATGCTAAATTTGTGTATTGCACACTGACAGTGTTTTCTCTTCATCAACATCCAGCACATGTATGCTTGCAGATATGTCTCACATATTGTACAAGTTTAAAGAATAGACATTAGCAAAAAAAAAAAAAAAAAAAAAAAAAAAAAAAAAAAAAAAAAAGCTGGGTGGTGGTGGCGCACGCCTTTAATCCCAGCACTCAGAAGGCAGAGCCAGGCGGGTATTTCTGAGTTCGAGGCCAGCCTGCTCTACAGAGCGAGATCCAGGAAAGGTGCAAAGCTACACAGGGAAACCCTGTCTCGAAAAACAAAAACAAAAACAAAACAAAACAAAAAAGAATAGACATTAGACTAATTGTTCTCATTAAATAAATCCCCAAATTTTTGAAGTAACATTTTCTCATTGTTTTCTTTCAAATAGTTCCTGACAACTTTTCTGTCTACACACTCACTGACATAGTTTCTTGATAAATAACTTTTAAAATACACTGTTTTATTTTCACTTGTTTTTGTACATGACATTGTCATTCATAGTCATAGTAATTTTAATGTTTAACTTCTTTCATATCATATTTAGTCCATCAAATACATTAGTTACAATCTATTAACCTTAGTAAATGTGCATCATGTAGATGACATCCTGTCTTGGGAACTGCTGTTTTTTACAGTATGGGTCAAGAGAGTGGTGCGTAACCTGATCCCACAACTGCATACCTAAAACATTTCAGCAGCATCTCAGGAGTGTATTTGTTCATGTATTCTGCAGAGTCATTCTTTTTCATGCAATGGATCTTAAAATCAGTTTTCTAGGTTGATACACAAAGTTTATTAATATTGGCTAACTATGATTTTCAAACTTTGGGGTACAACAGAAATGTCTTTATTAAAAATTACTTGTTAATCTCTTGAGACCTATAAAAGTTGAGATGGTTGGATTATAAATTGAAAACCACAATGTTTGACCTATAACTTTTGAACTCAAAGGTTCAGTACCCTGTTAGACACGTGTGTATGTGGTATGTGGTATTGTGTGTGTATCTAAATTATCTATGTTGTCAACAATGTTGTGCTTTATTGCCTATCATTTTCTTTATACCTTTTGGTAAAAGAGTGAGGTTATCAAATACTACCTGGCATATTTTAGTTTCATTGCTTGATCATGTGATGGGTATTTTATTGGACTAACTCAGCTGAAAGGTGAGGGGCTAGTTTTGGCTCACTCTTTGATGGGGTACTCTCCATCATGATGCAGAAAGTATGGTGTCATGGGCATGAGACACTTTTTTCTGTAATCAGAAAGCAGAAACAGAGATGAATGCTGGTACTCAGCTAGCTTTTTCCCTTTTCTCTTTTTATTCACCTTCGGATCCCTGTCTTTCAGATGTTGCTGTCCACATGTTAAATCTCGGGGAATTCCCTCAAAGACACATTGGCAGGTTATTCCAAATCCACTGAAGGTGATGACGAAGATTAGCCATCACACTATGAGAGCACTCAGGAATACTTTGCTAAGGGAGAAAACTTTTACTGTGTGAGCTTGTGGAGAACACTTGGATAGTTAATCACCCAGCTCTAACACCTGGAAGGAACGTGTCTGACAAAACTAACAGGGAAAGTTCTTTATTCAAATTATTACTCTATTGCCTAAATTGATGACAACATGTAATTTTCTTTCTTGTAGCCCTCACTATAATTTGCTTCATTTAGTTCATGGAAGGGAAAGTTATATTTTTTTCTCCAATCATTGTAGCAATCAGGAGGTGCTTTCCTGCGTCAAACATTGTATAATGTCAACCGAAAGGCGTGTTCTTAACAAGAAGAAAGTAAAAGGTTAATTTTAAGTCGGATCGTCCTTCCTTGTGACCACTGTGGTGATCTTGCTCAGAACATACAGAGTACACAAGACACATTCCTCCCACACATGCCAACCCTGCCACACATCTTGCTCTTTAAATGTTCCAATCCCTAAAATAGATTTCTAAAGATCAGTCTTGGAATTCAGGATTCACTGCCCTGCCCAAGTTTTCTGGTAAAAAAAAAAAAAAAAAAAAAAAAAAAAAAAGATGTTTCTGAGCAAGAAAGCTCACTCTATTCCATTGGCACTGTTACATTATCTTAAATTTGTTTCTTTAGTCTAATCTCTGAGATTCTTAAAGGAATAAGCCGAATGAATTGATATCCCATAAGGATCAAGATGATTTCTGAGGCCAGGAGAGTCTCACGGACAGGAACACATCGTGTACTTTGAAATCTGGCTGTATAATCTTTTGCTGAGAAGTCCATGTGTCATCTCCCCCTTTCATGATGCAGCATTGGCCTCTGCATCATCTAGTTCCTCTGCCTCATCCCTGTGTTTTCAGGTCTCTTTAGGCTCCATTCTGCATCTTGGTTTTTTGAGCTATGTGCAGTGTATGCCTTCCCTTCTGATAGTCATCTGCAGACTACCTACCTCTTCAGATATTTAGGCCTACAGTTCAGGTAAAGCATTTGCCAGGAATCCTTTTCTGTCACTCAGACGCTGATATAGGACAGCCCATGGAGTCCTGAGATTCTTTTAGGTGTAGTTCATTTAAATAGCTTTTGATGTATTTCTCTCCCTCCACTGCCTTACCTAAGGACAGAAAGTATGTCTAATTTACCTTAGAATTTTCAGAAAAGGGCATATAGTTGGTTCATAATAAATGTCGAATAATGGAATTAACGGACATTTTATAATTCTAAGTAAGATCCATGTGACAATAAGATATGTGCTGAGTGTAAAATTGCATTAATAAAAACTGAGATTGTCAAGCTACTGGGGAAGGAAAATCATGTGTAGCATGATGTCCAAAAGCAAATAATTAGCTGGGCGGTGGTGGCGCACGCCTTTAATCCCAGCACTTGGGAGGCAGAGTCAGGCGGATCTCTGTGAGTTCGAGGCCAGCCTGGTCTACAAAGCGAGTTCCAGGAAAGGCGCAAAGCTACACAGAGAAACCCTGTCTCAAAAAAACCAAAAAAAAAAAAAAAAAAAAAAAAAAGCAAAGAAATGAACAGTTTCACTGGTAGGAAATTTTTGTTTGATGCTAAAAACATTTTTGTTTTATTTGTTCTAGAAATAATTCAATATACAAAAATATAGCTATGGTTATATAATATAGATATTATTATTATTATTATTATTATTATTATCATTTTTGGTTTTTCGAGACAGGGTTTCTCTGTGTAGCTTTGCGCCTTTCCTGGAACTCACCTGGTAGATATTATTTAAATCACTAAATGTACTGCATTTTTCAATGACGTCAATAATATTACATATATATTTTATATTCCCAAGACAGAATTTTTATATTTTTTAATTTTGTATTTATAAGTTTTATGTTCTCAAGATGGAATATTCTTAGCTCTCAATGATCACTCAGTAAACATTTACAGAATGAGTGAACAGGAAAAAAAAGAACAAGTAGACTTTTATTTATTTCATTTTTAATATCTGAGTGTGGAAAAAGCCAGTAATCAGGACAGATAATGGACCATAATGATAATCAATAAAAATATTATAGGTTAAAAACATTTTCAGATATAAAAATGAACAATTACAATTATTTGCACTAATGTCTTCTTGGGTAAAATAAAAGAAAATGTGTGTATATATGACAGCCTTATCTATCTGTCTCTATTCATTCATCCATCCATCCATCTATCCATCCATCCATTCATTCATCCATTCACCTATCTATAGACATCTGTAAATACTGCTATGTTTAAACAGCATTTCTTGTATTTAGCAAGTTCTCAGTTGCTACTGATCTCTCTGCTCCAGCCCATTACCCGATGAATCATCTTGCTTCTGCTGGTTTATGTAAGATCTCCCTCCAGCAGTTAGAAAGGAACTCCCATCATCCCCTAAATGGGCTATGACTACACATATACATTGGTTTAAGAATTGTTAACACAGAGCTCCACAGATGACAGCTTCCTCATCTATACTGTGATACTTACCTACAGTTCCCTCTGCCTGTAGTCTAACAAATTCCACCAATTTCTAAACACAGTATCACAAATTGCATCCTGTGCTTTCTCATCAAATTTCTTTGTCATTTCCTAGTCTGTGTTCCATTTTGAAATAAAAGCATAGGACCTGTAACTAGATTCTTGTTTCTAGAAGAGTGCTTAAGTAATACATTACCATTTGTTGAAAACATTGGCCATTCAGCAGGGAAATGTGTATGTGCCTATTACCAAATCCAGGCTTATTTTCCCATGGTGTATTTTAGTTTATGCAGTTTTAGTTTTGCTAATACTATTTTGAGGATTTTTGCATTGACATTGCTGAGTAATGCCTATGATTTTCCTTTTGATTGTTTCCATATGCAGTTCTGTACTAAGGTAGCTGGGACCATATGTTTCTCTAGGAAAAACTCTTTCTGTTTCTATATTCATGAAGAGATTATAGAATGAGTTCTGGCCTTTTTCCTTGGGGTTGTATGGAAACAGTTAGTGAAACCACTTTGGCACAATGCTTCAGGAGAGGTTATTAATTACAGATAAAATTTCTTCAGTTTATGCAGATCTAGCTAGATCACCTATGGCCCCTGTGAGTTATCTTGTGTTTCTCGGGCAATTAACACATTTCATACAAGTTACGGCATCTACACACATTGGGGGCATTATTGTCCTCTAATGCTCATGAGCTCAGTAATCACCTTTCATTTGTGATCTTGGGACTTGTATCCTTCTTCCTTTTCTGTCCTTTCTTCCCTGTTCTGTCCCCCACACATATCTGTCTGTCCTGCCCCTCCCTGCCCTCCTCTGTCCTTTCTTAGTTTGACCAGAAGTTTATAATTATTATCCTTTTCAAAGAATTAGTTTTGGCTTCCCTGGATTCTTGCTCTGTCTGTCCGTCCATCCGTCCATCCATCCCGCCACCCACCCACCCATCCATCCATCCGTCTACTTATCTACCAGCTATCTGTCACCTATTTATTTATCTCTCATCTAAAAATCTATCTTTCAATAGATTTCTACATGAATTTCTGCTCTTATTTTTCTTATTTTGATTTCTTGACTAGTTATTCTTTCTCTAGCTTTCTAAGTTTAGAATGGAGAATTAAGATTTGTCTTTTGTTTTATACACAAAGCTGGTACTACAAAATTTCTTCAAATCTCTTTTCAATGCATTGACTCTAATAATATGTATATTTTAAGTGTGTTTAAAACACTTTATAATATCTCGACAATTTTGGCAATGAGAAGTAATTCCAGAGAACTGGGCATGTTAGACAGATGTTCTACCACTTTGAGATAACACCCCAATGTCTGGCTCACTGAGGAAGGGTTTTGCTGCTACAGAGCTAGTCAGAGAGTAGACTAGAAGGTCAGTGAGGCCATCCTCCATCATAATCAGCATCTTTTAAAACCAATAACTGAAAGTGTAACACTCGGATTACTGGTCGAAAGAGCTGGATCTGAGCCATTTCTTTAGGTCTAGGTAGAGAGAAGTTATTTAAATCTACTTGGAAGATATTGCTATCTATCCAGAGGCATCTGGCAAAAATAAAGGGATAGTGTTGTGCTCTAACAAAAAACATCCCCTCTTTTCTTCCAAGGGTGGTCTGTTCTATGATGGTCCTTTTGAGACTGAACCACTTTCACCCTTGAGAGTGGCCAGTTTTACATATCATAAACTCTACTCATCTATGCTTTGTCCTGTGAATCTCATTAGATTGCTTTCCATAAAAATTCCAAGGTAGGGAGCGGAAGGGAGTCCATAGGGACATCCCATTGTGTACTGTGACCATGTAGCTCAGGCTGGCCATAAACTTACTAGACAGCCTAAGCTAGCCTCAAATTTGCTGTGTTCCTGGGTCTGACTTTCTAGCGCTGGGCTTATATACATGTTCAACTGTGTGTATCTTGACACTCTTTTATCATAAATAGGTTAAGATGAATATTGCCTAATTTCTAAATATTGGGGATCTTTCACCTATATTTTTGCTATTGATTTCTGTTACAGTCTCTTGTGTACTGAGAATGTATTTATGTAAATTTACTATTTCAGCTTTATTTGGACATATATGATGAACCTATCTCAGAAAATATTTTAGGTCTTATTTTTGTTATTATTTTCCGTAGCATTTTTAAAATATTGATAAGAGCCAATTGATTGATAGAGCTGTTTAAATCATATATATTTTTATTGATAGTCTACCTACTGTATCTATCAACTATAAAGAAGGGTGTTGCAGACTCGAAGTGTAAAAAGTTTAGCTTTCCATTCAGTTCTATCAGAGCTTTGAATTGACATGTAATTTCTTTATCATACTACTTACCATTTAATGACGGAAGGTTTTATTATATTAAAATTGTGTTTTAACAATCACTATTTAGCTCTGAATCATTTTTCAGTCCCCTGGAAGGAAACTTTGTACTCAGTACCAACCATTCTCAACTTCATACTAATTAAAGTTGTTTGTTTTAGGGACTTTCACAGAATGAATATTTTAAGTTATTCTTTATTGTTAATGGTCATTAAAATCTCTGCTCGGTTACCTGAGTAACCAGTTAATATTAGATAGATTTTCTGAAATGATCAGGCACAAGAAATAGCCCATCTTTCCTAGGGACTTTCCACATGTCCAGGCATGCTTTCATTATCAGTCAGGAAGATGCCATTTCTGCCTCTGCCTTTACTTCACACTTTAACTGTGTGCCTGCATGTCAGCTGAAGGTGAGAAAACATGCCTTTTTCAGGTCTTTCTGGGCAGTCACATGACACTCAGTGTGTATACAGCATGTATTCAGCTTTCTAGATTCTTCAGAATGCATGGGCGATTTTTAAATCTTCCACAGGCAGAGGATTTCTCCAAAGAAAAGCTTTCCAGCGAGTGGATTGTTTCCCCTAAACATTACTGACCACTTCCGACAGCTATGAGGTTAACATGTTTGTTATAATTGTTTTTCACAAGCACCTCTAGAGAAAAAGTCTTTTTACACTGGGCTTGTTCTATGTTAGGCCAGTAATAAACAGCCTTTCAACCAGGTTCTTTCGGGGACGTGCTAGACAGGTTTAAAAAACAATTCTTTTGGAATACTACTTAAAAGAATACTTGAAAAAAAAACAAAGACTTAGAAGTCACCATTAGATGACTTCCAAACGGCACTGGGAATTTGGACTATTAAGTTTTGAGTCTACTGCCTATCTAGAGAGAAGCAACAAGACAAGACCAAATTAAAATGTGACAAAGTTTCACTGTTATTAGCAAGAGTTTCTCCCCCACTTTTATGGAACTCTAAAAATGCTACTTCTCAGCCAGGCGGTGGTGGCGCACGCCTTTAATCCCAGCACTCGGGAGGCAGAGGCAGGCGGATCTCTGTGAGTTCAAGGCCAGCCTGGGCTACCAAGTGAGTCCCAGGAAAGGCGCAAAGCTACACAGAGAAACCCTGTCTCGAAAAACAAAAAAACAAAACAAAAACAAAAATGCTACTTCTCACTTCTCTTTCCTACTTTTTGATTATTGTTACTGATTATTATTGTTACTGATTGATTATTTAATGAAGAAAATGAAGTCTTTCCGTGTTTTTACTAATGCCAAGTGCCATGAGTATGTTAGGCTAGAAACATAGATGAGCACATTGTGTCCTTCTACAGCCTCAAAATTAATTGAGTAACAATGAATTCACAAGGTTTAGCATGATCAGTGACAGACATTTGTCATAAAATTCATCTACCTTGGTAGCTTAACTGCAGCCAGAGAAGGTTCTTTATCTTTACCTTAATTACTAATTTTAGTACATCATACAACACAAAGTAACTTTATATATATGCATGTGTATATACATATATATGTATAGTTAATTATGTATTATCCATATATATGTAATATGAGTACATATATATGGCTTACAGAATGAGTGGAAGTTAGAGTGCAGCTGTAGCAGACTTAGAGAGTTCTCAGAAGAGGGCCAAGAAAGAGTACATGAATAAGACAATGAATGAAACCAGTGCTGAGAGGTAGCTGTTGGAATCAG
Source organism: Peromyscus eremicus (assembly GCF_949786415.1). Taxonomy (NCBI): domain Eukaryota; kingdom Metazoa; phylum Chordata; class Mammalia; order Rodentia; family Cricetidae; genus Peromyscus; species Peromyscus eremicus. Next base: position 19,699,107 of record NC_081434.1, on the reverse strand, counting down.
GTTTGGGAGCGAAGCTGTAGAATTCAGCTGCACTGTGAAAAGGCCAAACCAGATTGGGAGTAGGGAACTGCCAGATTCAGGAAACTGGTCAGGTCCAGATGCTGGATCAGACAGGCAAATAGGTAAATGGGCAGACTCCTGAGGAGGCTGTATCAACAGGGAAGGACCAAGCTAAGATAGAAAGCCCTCGGTCCTTGACACGCATACCAGCTATCAGATAGTAGGGTGGTATGGGTCTGTGCCATCACAGTTAGTTCTCTCATTTTATTGGGTCCAGGTAAAGGAATTACACCCTTTCCTCAATCTGGTTTGTCTTGATAAATTCTTCGGTTTGGTTTCCTTGATAACACTTCAGTGTACCCATGTGCCCTTCTGTTCAATTCTCCCTAATAAGTGCACAGAGTTGTTCCTTTTCTATTCCAGGGGTAAGTCATTTATCAGTCTGAACAGGATGGGTGGGGCCTGATGGATACTACAGTTTCTGGATCCACCCAGGGCCTGTATCCATCCTTCTTCCTCAAAATAAAAGACAAAATGGCTAGTAAACTAGAATCTCTCTGGGAAATACACAGACTGAAGAAACCATTCTATACAATATACAGTGACTTAGAGTCAACACCACCAAGCTGTAGCTGCTTCATCTACCTAAATGTGTGTGTTTATATGATTTCTGTATGTGTGTACATGTGTGGTAAAGATGCGTGTTTATGTGAAGACCAGAGGTTGATATGAGATGTGTTCCTCAATCACAATTCTCCTAAATAGTACATTCATTTTTTTTAACTTTGCATGTGTGTATGTCATATTGTGTGTGTAGAGATCAGAGGACAACTTCTACCCTATGGTTCCTGGAGTTCAAACTCAGGCTTGGCAGCAAGCTCCTCAACCTACCGAGTCTCTCACCAGCCCTCAGTTAGGGTTTCTCCCTAAACCTTGTGCTCACCAGTGGGGCTGAGTAACTAGTTAGTGAGCTCTGAGAGTCTACCTATCTCCCAACTACCCCTTATTTATTACTACATATTTGAGCTCAACCATATCTGACATTTTGTTTTTGTGGGTACTGGGGATCTAAACCCATGTTGTCATGCTTGAGCGGTATAATTTACTTCATGAGCTATTTCCATAGACACCAAATTTTGATGCTGTGTGATTAGGTATATTGTTAATGAAGGCTGTTATTCTTTTACACTGCATCTTTATTATCCTATGATGTGACTCTTTATCATTGATAGTTTTATTAAAGTGAAATAAATAGGCATTCAAGTTTTCTTATAACACTGTTAGCATGACACATTTTTCTTTTCCCAGTACTAAAATTATTTGATTCATTACATTTAGATATGTGAACAACATATAGAAGGGCCTTGTATTTTTTGTCCCTTAACAAAATCTGTCGTATAGTCCTCTAAGTCACTCACATATTAAATGGTTATTGATTTAGTTGGATTAATTTTAACTGTGTTCTATTTTTCTTGTTTAATTTGGTCCTTTCTGTCAGCCTTGCCTGGTTTTAACTGAGAATTTTATATGAATCCTGTTCCCATTTCTTGCCTGCAGTAACATGCCTACATGCTAAGGTCACTCAATGAATTGATATGATGGCTTACTCAATAACCGTATTTTGGATATCGTAAGAATAATAATGAAGTCACATCGTATGTCTTCCTTCATTGGTATCCATTCTTTGTTGATATGGATCTAAGTTTCTGACTTTTTTCATTTCCTTTTGCCTAGAACCACCTCCAGTAGCCATTGAGAGTGACTCTGCTCATGATGAGTTCCTCTATGTGAGAAATATTTCTCATCCACTTTGGAAGGACAGTTATCCTTGATACAAGATGTGTGGTTGCTGAACTATCTTTTTTTCCCTGCAGATATTTCCCTGTGCTCACTTCTTTCTCACATGGTTTCTGATCAGAAATCTACATTTTCTCATCTTTGTTCCTGCAGACATGGCACTTTTCTTCCACAGTCTCACTGAGAACTTTATTTAGTGTTCAGTTTCCAGCAATGTGAAACAATATGGATATCTAGCCTTATGGTTGCTCATGATTTTATTTTTATCCTGATTATTTTTTCTGGGCTCTCTAGATTTGTAGTTTCTGCCTTCTCACTAATTTTGGAACATTCTTGGCCACTAATGTGTGTGTGTGTGTGTGTGTGTGTGTGTGTGTGTGTGTGTGTGTGTGGTCTGCTTGCATATGTTATCATGTTTTTGCATTTGTATAGTTCCACATGTGTGAAACTGTACACACATACATGGGTGCATACGTGTGGAGTGCAGAAATTATCAAGTGTATTCCTTAATTGTTTGTTCTCCATTTTATTTACTGAAGCATCATCTCTCACTGAACTCAGAGCTTACTGATTAGCAAGTCTAAATAGCTAGCTTGCCCTGTGGATCTTCTGTCTCTCCTCTCTGAGCACTGAGATGACAGGCAGGCTCCCATATCTTCCTGGATTCTATGTGGCTCCTGGAGTTCAGAACTCCAGTCCCCCTGCCTGAGTGGCAGGCACTTTGTCACCAAGTGTCTTAGTTAGGGTTTCTATTATCATGAAGAGAAACTATGACCATGACAACTCTTATAAAGTTAATAATTTAACTGGGGCTGGCTCACAGTTCATAGTATTAGTCCATTGTCATCATGGCAGGAAGCGTGGCAGCACTCAGGCAGACATGGTGCTGGAAAAGTAGCTGCAAGTTCAACATCCAGATTGGCAGGCAGCAGGAAGAGTGTGTGACACTGGGCCTGGCTTGAGCTTCTGCAAACCCAAAGCCTACCCTGAGTGACACACTTCCTCCAACAATACCACATCTACTTTAACAAGGTCACATCTCCCAGTAGAGCCACTCCCTGTGAGCCTAAGGGGGACATTTTCAATCAAACCAACACACTGAGGTATTTCCTCAGGTCTCTTGGTAACTACTGAGCCCAATATTTCTTTTCTTTGTGATCTCTTTATTTACCTTCTTGGACTTTATTGGCATATATGGTATACTTTTTTAAACTGCTCCACAGTGCCTAAATGGTCTGCTCTATATCTTCATTGTTCTGTTTTCTCTTTAAATATAGATTTGAGGAAGTTTAAGATAGTTTATCTTTAAGGGTACTGATTCTTGGACTGTGTCTGTTTTACTGAAGTGAGAGCATTTTTCATTTCTATTGCTGTTTTTGATTTCTTGCATTTCTCTTCCATGGTTTCTCAGAGTTCTTGTCTCTCTGTTTATATTATCTACCTAGCCTTGTGCTTTGCCTGCTTCTTCCAATAAAACTCAGCATTTTAATTAGTCATTTCAAGGTTTTTTTGGTTAATTCTAGTATTTATGTAATGAGTGGGTACTGTTTAGATGATTATTTTGTTTTTATATATTGTGTTTCATATTCCTGCTCTTTAAAGTGTCTTTTAATTTTGTGATCAAAGGATATATATATATATATATATATATATATATAGAGAGAGAGAGAGAGAGAGAGAGAGAGAAAGAGAGAGAGAGAATCTATGTCCACATCACCTTGAACATGCCCAAGCTTGTCCCATCTAAGCAGCTAAGCAGGGTCAGCCTGGTTAGTACTTGGATGGGAGAGAAGGAGGAGGAGGAAGACAGGGGAATCAGATATGCTATTTCTGGTATCCTGAGATATATTTTTTAAAGGGAATATTTATAGTATTATGGGTAGAATTTGGGGTGCATTTAATGTGTGCTATACTACAGGTGCTGAGGACTTTAAATTCTTATAGTATCCTTGATCTCTTTTAAAATTTAAAATCTCTCCTTTGATTTTGCCTTTCCTTAAGTAGCTTATCTTCAGAGAGGTTCTGCATCTCATAGTTTTCATTATGACTTACTATGAGCAAAGCAGATCTCTCTGTCATGTCGTTAGTGCATTTGACCTTCAATGCTCTTTTTTATAGTGGTGTAGCTCAACCCGGGCCAGCTCTCACGCCCTACTAAAGGTTTCACAGGGTGTGTTCATGAATCCTGGTCCAGACCACTTAACCTGTGCCTGTAATGCAACACAGAATGTGCACAGAGGGCTGTAGTGAGGGGCCTGCTGATACCCAACTGAACTAATGTTCCCACCTTTTTGATATATAGAGAAAAAGCCTTTGCTGTAGAGAAAACAGACTGTATCTTACAATTATATGTCATGGTTATTGCACTTCCCCCTTCCCTGACACAGGTAGAAGGGGAGCCTTCTCGGGTCTCCAACATGACAGAGATTGGGGAGGCTGCAGTCCCAGGCTTTCTCATTCCGTCGTCCCACGGTCAGCCTCTGCAGGTTCACTGAAATAGCTGTGAAAGCTCTCCCACCTGTTTATGACAGTCGTTTCCTGCCCCACATAAGCAACTCACAAATGGGTTCTGTTAAGCCTACGCTTCTCCAGCTCTTAGGGAGATGGTTTGCCTTGCAGCCTCATGTTTTTCCTGGGTCCAAGAGAGGCCATTGATTTCCTGTATGTCAATAATCTTGTTATGAGGACTAGCATGGTGACGAACACTCTTCAAATGTCAGGACTGAAACAGAAAACATCCCCTCAATAATTTAAATTCGTATTTCTCTATTTTTTTTCTGTTTGTGTTCATTTTTACTGTTTTCCTATGAAAGAACAGTGTCTGAATAATATCTATAATATACTGAGGAATAAACCTGTCTTGTACATATCCACAATAACAAAGAATATGTAGAGTGTTCTAGAAGCTTTCTTCCTTCTTTGCACTTATTATAAACCCATATCTGTAATAGTTATTTGACTCATGGATCCCAAGATTAGTGTTCCCTGCCTCAGAACTCTCTTTCCTTTCCACATACTTTTTTTTTTTTTTTGATACAGGGTTTCTCTGTGTAGCTTTGTGCCTTTCCTGGAACTCGCTTTGGAGACCAGGCTGGCCTCGAACTCACAGAGATCCACCTGCCTCTGCCTCCCGAGTACTGGGATTAAAGGCGTGTGCCACCACCGCCCGGCTTTCCCCATACTTTTTACATAATTATTTTTATTTTATATATTTTAGTGATTAAAATTTTTCTTTGACATTTTGGTTATACACCTTTCCCTCACATTGTCAAACACTCCTTCCTCTAAGTCCCTCTCCTATATTCATGTTATTTTGTTTTGTTTTCATGACCCAGTAGGGTTGTCTCTGTGACCATGGATATAGAACCATCCAGTTGACCTGAGAGGCTTCCCCCACTGTCTATACAACTCAAGACAGTGAATCACCCTCCTCCAGAATCCATCAGTATCCAAAAGTTCTGCAGCTATGGCTAGGGCCCCATGATGGCCTTACCCACCATATCTTTCTGTTTAGAGTACCAGTGTTGTGCACCAGTCTAGACAAGTTTTGATCAAAGTTTCAAGTCTCTTATCTTTAGACGTCTGTGTGTCATCAGATTATTACTCTTTATACACACACATTTCTCTACATACATTTTGCATATACATACACATTATATATAGATCAATGCTATAATGTGAAATTATATGATACTGACATTATACTCAATACTGTAATGTGAAATTACATATATACACATATATACATATATACACACACACATACATATGTATATATATTTATCTCCCCAGGCAGACTGTGAACAAGAATGAAAACCATTGAACTTGTGTATGTGGTGTATGTGTGTGTGTATCTATGCATATGTGTGTGTATATGTATGTTTGTGTGTATATGTGTGTTTATGGATGTGTGTGTATGTGTGTGTGTGTGTGTGTGTGTGTGTGTGTGTGTGTGTGTGTGTATTACTTTTCTCATTGTGGTGACAGACTCCTGACAAAATATCACTGGGAAGGAAGGTATGATCAATCAGTCACGAAAAGGAACTCATGGTGAGACAAGCTTAAAACAACTGTTCTCACTGCAGTCACAGTCAGGAAGCAGAGGTCAATTACCCAACCTAGAAACTTCCTCACAGACATACCCAGAGCTTTGTATCCCATGTGATTGTATATGCTCTCAAACTGACAACCAATATTAACTATCATAATCCACACATTATATATGTGTATACATATCACATATATGTATGATATATGTGATATGTATTATATATATGGTTTAATGCTATAAGAAACTTTACAGGAAGGTGCTCTGTAGGAAGATTTATAAGTTGTATCTGATTAAATAAAGGTAGATATACAGCCAAGTAACTGATTTACACTTGCCTCTCCCTTGCTTACATTGGCTCCCAGAAGGCCAGTGTTCCTTAGTGTGATGCTAAGATCACCTGAAACAGATAAAGTCATGTTTTGTTCTGTATGCAGATTTCTAGGTCAAAACTCTGCCTATTAAAAGAGAACTGCAGAGAACTGGCTTGAGACTCTTCGGTGGCGTCTAGGTATGACATAGGAATACTAATCTCTGAGAATCACTTGCTTAAATCTTCATTGCCAACGTCTGCTCTTCTCTACAGTAATCGCACTAAGGCAGCCATTCGGCAGGAAACATTTGCTCACTCAACTATCATCCTGCTTAGCTAAATGATAAATGTATCTCAAATTAATATGGGTTGCATGAATCACAAACATAACACTTATTTTTAAATCCTTTAATGTTTTAAAGATTCATCCCACAGAGCTGTTTATTTCTTCAACCAGGGCAGAAGTGTGAAAGCTTTCTTCACAGTTCTTCTAATTATACAATCACACTATCAACCATGCAGAATGAATCAATACCGTAGTGTTGTTTCAGTACACGGCTGTGGAAGAAATGCATTATGAAGTTATAGGATATTGTCAATCTTAAGACAAAATAGAATCTAGAATGGAGTAAAATGCAGCCTTAGAATTAAATGTCGACGATATCTTACTTTCCTCTTCCTATCATCCTTAGAGAGGAAGATAAAGTAGCTTGTCAGGGATTACCCAGTATCACTTTTAATATTTAAGTTACTTTCTTCACACCTTAATGCAAAGTTAGCACATTATGTTCTCTTTATTACATTAAAATACGCTTTTGGAGTTGTAAGAGAAAACTGGGTTGAAATGTCCCCTGAATCCTATCTGACTCTCATTTTTCTGTTCTGAACTGATTTTTCCTCTGGTCAGTTAAGCACTATGACAGGAAAGTGCAAGAGTCACTCAACGTCAACGTGGAAGTTCTTCCGAAGAATTCTGCATACACAAGGCATTGCTGATAAATAATACTTATGCATTATGTAGTTCACTTGTTTTGTGGAAGGTTGGAGAAGTTAGGTTACATGGGAAGACTTTTATTTTAGAATGAAAATGCTCTGTAAAACGATGTGTGATTTTGTTTGTAATTTACCCATGACTGGCCATTGAAACCCATTTTCACTTTCCTTGGCAATAACTTCAAGAACAAGAAATTTCCAGAATCAAGGATGTTTGACACTGGGAATCCCATTGTGATACTAAATGTGGTATTTCTATAAATACTGCTACTGTCAGAGTGCTTTGGATGAAACTCTGGGACTGTGTGAAGTGCTTGTGATACAATACCGCAAAATGTGACCAATTATAGGGAAGAATCAATAGCAGCCATGTTGGAATTGACACAGAGAATTCAGGATGCAGCTGGCTCAGGTCTAGTGCTTTGTATTGCTATCATATTAAATCCTTACCCTCTTCCAGTGAAGTGCCACACAGTTTCCACATGGGAGAACTAACAGTTACAAAGTAAGTGACTGGAACAGAAAGTCAGAACCCAGATCAATAGGACTCAAAGGGACACTTCTGTTCCTTGCGTTGTGCTCCAGACCATGGTATTGTCCTCAGTCTCGCTCACATTGTCCCCCAACCTCTCTGTCACCGTTGAATGCTCAGATGGCCTTCTAAACAACCTCATCTGACTTAACTTTGCTTTCTGCTCTCTTCTTTTATTCTATATGCTTTCTACTAATTAGTACTTTATTTGAACAAAAACTTTCAATTAAAAATTAGCAATACTAGGTACATTATAATCCTATTGATTTTTTTCAGTCACTTTAGTTAGAATAATATGTAATCAGTATCAGTAGAGAGTCATGAAATACATTTGCCTTTGTGACATTGTAAAAAAAAGTCTTTACTTTCTCCAGTACATCTTATTAAAAATTTGTAGCAACCCTGTGTGGGCCAAACTGATATGATTTGCATTTTACATGGCTCAGGGGTAAGGGAATCACATTATATCCTTCTTACCTTATTATCAATCTTATCAATGTAATAGGATAATTTAATATCAATGGCGCAATCCAGCATTGTGAGATTTGATAGAAAATCTATTCTTTCACCGTTCCTTTTCCCTTCCCCCTCTCTCCCTCCCTTCCTTCTTTCCTTCTCTCTTTACAAAGATTTATTAAATGACCATATTGTGCTATGTGCTGTTCGAAATAAATATATATTGCGAACCTATTCCCCATGTTGAATTTCCTCACCCAGCCTTAATGCAAGAGGAGGAGTTTGGTCCTTCCTCCTCTTTGTTCAAGCCCATGGGAAGCCTGTCTCTTTGTGAATGGACACAGGAGTGGGGGGGTGCCAGGAGGAGAGGATGGAGGGGAAACTGTGGTTGTTATGTAAAATAAATGAAAAAATGTTATTTAAGTAAAATAAAAAAGCAAATATATATATGTAAGTGTTTCAGTTTTCAAGGAAATTTAATTCAATTTGGATTTTATTCATATTAAATAGAAGTGAATCTATGGGTCCTTTACTAATAATATTGATGATCTTGAACTAAACTAAATGTTAGTGTCATGAAGGAAGAAGTGGCATTGATTTAATTACCACTGTATCCTCAGAATGAAGTAGGGTTTCTGGGACTAGTTCCTAGCACACAGATATGTTTTGAGCTGGTACTTCTAACAATGGAAAAAGCTTTACAACTCTGGTTCTTGTTGATATTTCCATTCTAAAATATGCTGTAGGTGCACTACTCATGTCCATTTCCAAATAGATAACCAATTGTGTTGGTGTTGTTTTATTGAATCATCAGTGTTTCTTCACCAACGGAAGTAACACCATTATGAGTCACATAATCATTAGAAAACCTTGTATCCTTCCTAAATTTGTTTCCATGCCTTGTTATTTGCATACAAAAATAGCACTGTTAAACTCTTCTTATTTTTGAAAATTCTTGCTTCAATGTGTTGTCTGAAATTTCAAGACACATAGTGAGAAATGAGGATAAAAGTAGGTATCTCTGTGATAGTCATGAGTTAAGGGTATTTGTATTAGGACTGTACTTCTAATAGAGTAACACACGCTACATGAAGAAAGGAAAGAAGACCAGAGAGAAGTGGGAAGATGAGTTAAATATTTTAAAACTCACTTTCTTGGTGCCTTGAATAAGACGTCACCTGTTCAATGACTGCTTTCGAGTGGGGCCACCACATGGGACAGAACAGGAAGTTGCTGCCAGTGATTATAGTTCCTGTGGACAATACTACCAGATTTCCATGAACCCTGATATATACTATTAAAAGACGGAAATTTTTCAAATGCATTATGGGAAGGGTGTTTCGAGACACATTAGTTTTAATGGTGCTTCTGAGATTATGGAGAACATATTAAATACTATCAAACAAATGGAGCCAGTTGTAGCTTTAAACATCTTTAGATGTCTTATTAAAATGGAATTAGTAAGTATTTTCACTTTTAGAGGACTTTTCCATTCTGAAATAAATACAACTTTTTTTGTGATATTCCATTGTACCATATGAAACTCTCAAAGACATTTTTAGGATTTTTTTTCCTTTTGCAAGGTATGTTTAAATATGTTATTTTTAGCATTTAAAATTTGCATATTGAATCAGTTATAGCTCTAAAAGTAATATAGAAAGATTTAACCTATATTAAAGTCTTGAGACCTACCAAATACCTAAGTAATTGTCTGTTCTAAATTGGTTGGTTATATATTTTGGGTGTTTTTCAGTGAGCAATTAACATTTAAAATTATTTTTGTTTTATCTTATTATATTTTGTTCTGTTCTGTTTTGTTGTTATCTCTTTTCTAATGAGAGACAGGAAGGGAGTCGTTCCAGAGGGGAAGGGAAGTGGAAGAATTAGGAGGAAGAGGAGGGGGAGGGGAAAATAATCATGCTATATTATTGTATGAGAAAAAAATGTTTTAAATAAAAGATGGAAAATAATGGATTGCCATAGCTTGAACATTCCATGACAACTGTTACATTTATTGATATTCTTTCTGTCCTCTCTCTCTCTCTGTCTGTCTGTCTCTCTCTCTCTCTCTCTCTCTCTCTCTCTCTGTGTGTGTGTGTGTGTGTGCGTGTATATTATATAAGAGCTGACTCTTAATAGTACCCTGTGGTTAACTTCCAAAGATGATGGCGAGGATTATACATTTTGTTCTGTGGCACAATGAATGAGATCTGTCAAAACCAGTGAAACTCCTGACCCAAATATTTCTAATCCCCATATAATTCTTAATTTGATGAGGACATTTAACTGTCTACATTTCTCTTTTAAACCGCACATCTCTGTTCAAATTTCTGAACCTCTTTCAAACCTTAGGTCCAGGGAGGCTGGTTGATTTGAAAAGGAGGAAGCTCTTAATAGCTGTTTTATACTTCTATTGTTAAAATAGGACACAGCTTCCTCAGTTGAAGCACTGACAGTTTCCCTGGGGTGATGTAGTAGTTACTCTGATGGTAAATGATGGAAGAGACTCTAAGATCTGTTGTCATCTTTCATTCTGTAGGTAAATACAGGACATCACCTGCTCATCCTGCAGCATGAAAATGGAGAGAGTAAGGCAAGTTGGAGCAAGGCGGCTGTTTATTCCATTTCATTTAGTGGATAGATGAACAAAATAAAGAATTTTTTTTCTTTTTTGTTTTTCGAGACAGGGTTTCTCTGTGTAGTTTTGCGCCTTTCCTGGAACTCACTTTGGAGACCGGGCTGGCCTCGAACTCACAGAGATCCACCTGCCTCTGCCTCCCGAGTGCTGGGATTAAAGGCGTGAGCCACCACCGTCCAGCAAGAATTATTTTTTATTTAAAGGATTTATAAATGATGAGCGTCTGAAATTTAAGAGATGGAAATAGCCGTACAGAGATAGATGTCTGAAAAATACATATGGGAATGAGAGAAACATGCATCTTGGGTGTGGATCCATCCAGGTAGACGGGAGGATGGATATCCTCCCATCAAGCTACAGTTTTTGCTTTCACTTTCAATTGTCTAAATGACACTGTTCAACACACTGTGAAACTCTCAATTCACATTACCTGAAATGCTGAGTGTGGGCATTCAATATTTGTATCAGGGCTTATAGTGCAGAGATGTTGACATGTGTGAACTCTAAGGTAGCCTTTTCTATTTCTCTATGTCCTTTTCCATAGTAAAGAGAAAGAGGGAGGAAGAGGACATATGGAGGAATTGCTGCAAAGGAGTCTTCACTTTCAGCATCAGCACAGACCTTTCATCATAACATCAATTAAAGTACATTAAAAGAAGTCAGAGTGTCTCAATAGATGTATCAAAATACTTGTTCCCACTTTGAAAATACAATAAACATGTCATTCCGAAGTTAGTTTTAGAAACCTTTCTTCATTAGATAGCTTTGCTCTGTGTAAGTCTGGAGTAACTCCTGAACATGCTTTTTTCCCTCTTCTCTCCCTCGCTCAGCCTCCATCCTCATGCTGGGCCCCTCAGTCTCCCCTCCCTCCCTCCATTTCTCCTCCCTTCCCCATCTCTCCCTCTCTCTCTCTCGATCCCGATCCCTCTCCTTCCCTTTCTCCACCCCAGTTCCCTCCTCCTTTCATCTGTCTCCTAATACCCACAGTTCTCCACACCGTCTTTCCCTCCTACATGCCTTGTAGAGTGCTTTTGATTCCTCATACAAAATTTTCTATCTTCCTTTTTTTCTCAAGAAGTTTAGAAGGTATCTAAACTCTCTCAGATTATTTGGTAGAAAAATAATAAGGGAAGTATGGCTACAAGAATTCTTGAATTTTGCTTCAGAAATTATCTATATAAACTTTTGTACAGCATTTTTTCCTTTGTGCTTTAGGGTTTTTTGTTGTTTTTTTTTCTGATAAAATGAAGCTTATATATATTGGAATTTTAATAACAGTAAATGAGATAGATGGTCTCTGTAAAAAAGATGCCTAGCACCTAGTGCTCTGGAACATCGTTCTGTATGCTGTGAATATGTGTTGCTCTGATTGGTTGATAAATAAAGCTGTTTGGCCAATGGTGAGGCAGAATAAGGTTACGTGGGACATTCTAACTAGAGAGAGAGGAAGAAAGAGAGAGCGCTGAGGAGAAGCTGCCAGCCTCCCTCATGAGAAGCAAGATGTAAAGGTACCCATAAGCCACGAGCCACATAGCAAAGTATAGATTTAAAGAAATGGGTTAATTTAAGATAGAAGAGCTAGTTAGTGAAAAGCCCGAGCCATTAGGCCATACAGTTCATAATTAATATAAGCCTCTGTGTGTTTATTTAAAATCTAGTGGCTGCAGGGGCGCAGGGCTGCAGGAGCCATGCGGGACAAGAGAAAAGTTACAGCTACAACCTAGTTCAACCATACTATTCCTGTTTTCTTAACACATCACTCCACACCTGTAGTGTAGCATTAATGTCTGTAGAGAGAAGCACAAAAGAAAAATCTCATAGAACATTGACTGGGTTGAACATAGTTCACTCAATATTCCTTGCTATTTGCATCAGCAGCTACAAAAATGATGTATAAATAATAAAAGGCTTAAGGGGAAAGAGCAACATTTTGTGCAAGTAAGTTTATTATAAACTGGAAATGAGAAAGTGAAGGCATTTTGGACTGACTTCACCCCTTTACTTTGAAAAAGAAGGAAGCTAAGCAGACTGGAACCTTTGTAGAATTAAATTATTCTATTTCTGAGGGTTATTAGGGAATTCTATGCTGACTTTACACTTGACTCAATAGCCATATTAATGAGAATTCCTCCAAAGAATATAAAGAATGTTCTTCTATGAGAAGGTAGATATATTAAATCAAGTTTGTGGGGGTATTATTGACTAAAGTTTCATAAGAATTTCTTACATTTTGGCCAAGAAAAATATCCATGCAAAAGTGTTTAAAATAAATTATTCACGTTAATGGAAGATAGCATGCATTTTTTATATTTTTTATATAAAATTAATAAAAAGTTATTAGAATGGGACATTTTCAGATTGGTTTTTCTTGAGAGATTTGCTAAAAAGCAGCATAGTGGGTTAGTTAAAAGCAGTGCTGTGGAAGTCAGAGAGTGGTATGGAAATCAGTTCTTCCTTTGCAATAAGTCACTATTTCCTTAGGTCTTGGGTAAGTCATCTGTGAAAGCAGAAAGATGAGAGATGGCCAAATGTAGAGGGTACTCTCAAATAACTTAACTAGTACTGAGAAGTATTCAATGAAATACCTTTAGGAGTTGGTGTTCAGGGAGAAGCAATGTATATGAAATGATGCAACACTCATGGTACCCAGATGGCTATAGATTAATGCTAACTTGATTGAAGCTCCAGTACAAGGCATTTTTCACGTCTCTGGGTTTTGATTGTTCTCATCTGAAACAGGCTCTAAGTTTTAAAATTCCACAAGCTACTGTCTTTTTAACTGGGGGCTCAGGTGATTAAATACACATTCTGCCATGTAGTGTTGGCTATTTTATGTCAACTTGACACAAGCTATCATCATCTGACAAGAGAGAACCTAGAATGAGAAAATTCCTCTATAAGACTGGGATGTAGGAAAGGCTGTAGAGCATTTTCTTAATTAGTGATTGATATGAGTGGTACCACCTGGGCTGGTGATTTTAGGTGCTATATGAAATCAGTTTGAGCAAAAGCAGTAAGCAGCACTCCTCCATGAGCTCTGCATCAGCTCCTGCCTCCAGGTTTCTGCCCTGTTTGGGTCACTGACTTGGCTTCCCTCGGTGATCTGTGACTCACCATATGTTAGCCCGAAAATCCTTTTCCTCCTCAAGTTGCTTTTTGTCAGGGTGTTTCATCACAGCAATATGAACCCTAACTAAGACACATGTATTCAACCTCTATTCTTAGAACCTACTTTTAAAGAATGAAACAAATTTAGAAGTGTATGGGACTATAACAGGATTATATTCAGAAACATTCATGGATATATTCTAACAGAGCTTAAGAATGACTAAGTACTGGTTACAAATAAATAACTGATATTCTTGTATGTCAATTATTGGACACTATGTATAATACACAAATGCAATTTGAAATAAGTATGCAAGGGTGCTTTTCTTAACACGGTTCTTTTCAGAAATAAGCATATTTGTAGCAAAGTATGAAAATTACCTAGGTTTTTTTTTGTTTTTGAATGACAACTCTTCTTCCATTTTAAGTCGCTTTTGGGTATAAGATCAATAAACTGATTACAGAAAACTGAGCACATTTTTCCAGGAAGGCTACTTAGAAATAACGTAAAGAAAAACACATTTAGCATAGATTTTTTAAAAAGGCCAGCTTTGATCTTGCATACATGTTTGTGTATTCTGCTTCATTTCTACTACCAAATTAACAATTACATGAGCCAGAAGAAGCCATCTAATTAAAGAATAAAATGTAATTTGTGCCATTACACTTCTGCTGGTCCTGTTACAGAATTATCTATGAAGAAGATGAAACACTGCACACTACTAAGTGATTTATCACTATATGGCCATTCATCATTACAGGTAATTGTTGCTTGATGTAGACAAGCATCCAGTCTCATTACAATCCCACATTAACAATGCATCTTGAGGCCAGCATGGATCTGCATGCCTGTGACCCCAGGACTAAGGGGACTGAAACAGCAGGATAGAAAAATTCAAGCCAGCCTGGCTACACTTTGAGACTGTGTCTTAAAGCAACAATAGCAAACAAGCAAACAAATATAAATTGGGGATGTATGAAATGTTGTTTCAGCAAGGAAACCTCCCTTACTTCCTGTTCTCATTACATACAGCCTATCTTTTCTGTGCTCAATCTTATATCCCATTTTCTATCTTAAGAAAAAAGGAATGTTCTGCCCAAAAGCCCAACCTAGAAACCCAAGACCTATTCATGACAAAGCACCCCCATCACAATCCCTCTTATAATCAGTTACTATAACTTTTCCATTTATCATCTGAATTTCTCTTGAATCATTTCACTTCTCTGTCAAGCATACTACCTTCCAGCCGCAATGACTCCTGTTGATTTTCTGACGTTGTCATCTCCAACCACTGTTCTTTCATACACAATTCTCACTCTGGTGCATTCTCACCTATACTTTACTTTCTCTGTTTTCAAGTTAAGACAGTGATGTTACTGTGGATGCTTCCTTACTGAGTCCTCTCCTTCCATCACTTCTGCTACACATAAACAGAATCCTCAGGAATAACTCCTCACATGGCTGCTTTCCTTCACTGCATTGTTCCATAATGTATCTGCATCTCACTTAGGCACTTACTTGATTGACTGCAGATAAATTACTCAATGGCAGTGATCAATATTGTTTTTGCTTATGACTCTGTCGAGTAAAAACACAACGCTTGGAACAAAACCAACACTGGACACTTGAGGAAGAGATTAAGTGAAGTAATGACTGATATTATTATAAATATCTTTCTAATTCTTGGTGTGTCTTGTGACTAAAATAGGGATCTTGCATTGACTAAATGCACTGAAAAATTATAACAAATGAATACATAACTGAATGATATAAATTCATCAAGTTACTTTCATTTTGATGGTGCTATGTTGCAACAGAACCCTTTAATGTTCTTTTCATCATTTAAATCTGAATTTAGTATCAATATAAACAGAGCTTTCCAGGAGCCAAGTGCTTGAACTTAAAACTTGTACTACGCTGAACCATGCATCTCACAGTGCTACACAATTGTATGCAATTATTTTAGACCTGGAACAACTACTATGTTTTTTTTTTAATTTTCTTATGCTCAGTTTTCTTTATTTTTATTATTGTTTTTTGAACTGTGAGCTAGTGTTATGGGTGCCAAATAATAAATTTCTGCTAGATATCTCACATATGTTCCTCACACAATGTTACTCACAAACAAACTTTCAAGTAGGCGTGTATGTTTTGGAGGCGGAACTAACAGATTGTTCAGACAACTCAAAAGATTCCATTTCTCTAACTCTTTCCTTCTCTCCCTTCATCTCCATCTTTCTTTTATGTCCCTTTCTTCTACCCATTTCTAGCTTTGATTCCCTGCTTCTTTTATAGTGTCAGAATCTCTGCGCCAGCTTGTGAACATCAGAGGACCCTTCCTGACTCTTCATCTGCTCAGGATACAGACCTATGGTTCTCCAATCATAAAATACTTAGGTAGTTTTACTTTTACCTTTGTCCTACAGGTTGGATATTTTAATTGTTTATCCAACTTTATTTTTTTCCACAATAACATGCACTGCATTTCTAGCACACCGAATCTACTAGAGCTATACTCTTGTTCAACCATTTGGTAGCTGTGTGATTGGGTTCCTGTGTTTCACTTTGCTCAACTGTCAACTGTAGTTAGTGATCATCATCAGGGGAAAGATCCTAAGCTTTGACAATTTGAAAGGATCTTTAAAAAGTCGGTCATGTAAAATTAAAAGTTAAAAGAGACATAAAGAGGATTATATGAAGATGAAAAATATGGAAAATAACAATTTATTAAAAAACTAATGCGATTAAACCCCACAAAATGGAGGAAATAAAATAACATTTAAATTCACTGAGATTGCTTTCAGAATGTATCTCATTCCTTCTAGCTTGGGAACAGACTTGATTGACTGACGGGTGTGCATGCATGCACACACATGTAGAGGCCCAAGCTTGATGTTGGGACTCATCCTCCATTGCTTTCCTACCTTATTCACTGAGACAAGGTCTCTCAGTCAAACCCAGAGCTGTATGATATGGCTAGTTTTGTTAGCCAGCTTCCTCTGGAGCTCTATCTTCTTTCGCTACCTTCTTGGTCTTTACATGATTTCTGGGGATCCAAATTCCAGTCCTAAGTCTTCTACAGCAAGTACTTCAACTGCTAAGCTACTTCCCCAGCCTGTTAGAAGTCACTTTCTATCAAAGGAATATGAGATTAAAACAACGTAGAAAAGTGTAGTTCTTTGCTACGGTATTATGAACTTAATAACTTAGAAAAGCTTTAGTATTTACAAGTTATCATAGGCAGTAAGACATGACGGTTTAAAATCACTGCTTAATTCTGAACAACCTCAAGCACTTCTCTGGATGAGCTGTAACACCAGACGACTTTTCAGTACTAGCTCTGGCTCTTCTCCTTCCGGCTACATTTCTCTGCCATTCTTCATTGGTGTCAGAGCTGGGGGCCTTGGGAGCGACTTACATGCTGACACTGTATTCTACTCTGTCTGTCTGCAGTTACAGACATCTGCAGTTACACAAAGCATCTTATTGTGCCTCAAGCATAATGTTATAAATAAAACCAATGTATCTAATTGATGAGTAACTATTACTTTTATATCAAGATGATAATAAATGACAGTAACCTAACATGAAAATATTATGAGTATATTTTTATCATTTAAAGAATCATGAGAACTAAGTATATATGATCGTCTGGAATATTGGCATGATGATAATGATGAACATTTATTGCATATTTACTGCATGACAATGTTCTTCCAAGCACTTTACATAGATCATATAATGCTGCCCAAATTCCTGCATGAAGACGAAGACATTGTTTTACAGATGAAGAAAGCTAACATCCATAATCTTCCCTCATATTTACTCTATGAACAGCATACATTTTCCTTACTGGCTGGATATTCCAATTTCATGTGTCTCAGAACAAAGAACCAGAGGGACCCACGTAGATGATAGAAAACAAAGTGAGAAAACTTATTAAGGACCCATTTCCAGGGAAAGAAATAGGCTGACAGAAAATGAGAACTAAGAAGTGGAAAGATCCTGATATAAAAAAATTGGGACTTTTTTTTTTTTTTTTTTCTGATACAGTCTCAGGTAACCCAATCTGGCCTCAAAATTTCTATACAGCTAAGGATGACATTGAACTTCAGATCCCTCTGCTTCTGACAGAGTGTCAATTGCCACCATGTTTTAAATGACACTGGAGACCCAATACTGGAGCTTTATGCATGCTCAGCGAACACTCACCAATTGAGCTACCCGACATCACCGGTCCCAAGAGTTGGGACTTTTGTGTTACTTTAGTGTAGGCTCTACCCTGCTTGCTCTATTTGTTACACATCGTTTACCCTAAAATTTACATCCTCCACCCAGAGGTGTGCATTTTACTATTGCAGCATGCCATAGGCTTATAATAAATCACAATGTATTCTTAGACACTCCAGAGTGACTGCAGGGCACACAAGCAGTCTTTTTTTTTTTTTTTTTTTGGTCTTAGTTCTGGAGTTCACATTTTTCCTCTTTGTCAACTAGGTTTTATGAGTAAAGTATTTTCATAACGTTTTGTGCAAGGCCTTCCACACCTCCCTTTCTGCCTCATTAGGAACATTTTCACAAAGACAAATGGAAGTAAAAGGGAATAGTTTTTTTTTTTTTTTTTTACTTCTCATCATTAAACTTTTCTAAACTTGTGAAAATATACTGTGCTAAGCAGGAGAGCTGAACCCAGGAAAATATTATTGCATGAACAATACTGCTTTTATAGTACACTTGTGCTGTCATCCAGGTTAAGAATAGTCTTGGGATAGGGCCATCTTGTTCACAGCCCCTTTCTAGGCAACCTCAAGGGTTCCTTAAGAACTGTTTCTCAAGGGAGAAGATCTTTAGGAGACAGAACTTTGAGGCACTTTCTCCAAGACTTCCCTTCACTTACCTAACAGATGAGTTTCGCTCCTTCAACAGCACAAGATCTTGAATAACATGAGGGATGAGCACCTATTTCTCATGGTTCCCTGTGTCCTGCCTAAAAAAAAAAAAAAACAGTAATAAAAAAACAACTAAGCTTTTTTATTCAGGAATCTATACCTATCTCAATACCATCACCAAGCACTGAGCCTGGAACATAATAGATACTCAAATTCAGAGGTCACATAAATGGTCAAATACTCCCAGACGGCTTTGGAATTCGCATTTGGCAAGACACGAAACATTTTAGGTTTTAGAGAAATTTTTGATACTAAGGGCATACAAATTTCCCAAGATAATTTTTCTTGCATTGATTTATTCTTTTATATTTTGAAATATAATTGTATTATTTTCTCCTTTTTCTTCTTCTCAACACTTCATATGCACTCTCCTGGTTCTCAAATTCATGCTATTTTTTTAATTGTTGGTACACACACACACTCCACACACATTTTTAAACATATAAAGACAACTTGTTCAGTCCCTATCATTTTACTTGTATGCATATGACTGTAAGACTGAACCGTTTCTGGGTGAACAATTTGAGGGCCCTTTCCCAGAGCATGTCTTCTGTAAAATGCCTGTATGTAAAATGGTTTGAGGCCCCATGAAATCCTACCCTTCCATATTAGCATGTCTGTTTGTGCTGTTCTTGTTCAGGTAGCCATGTCAATGAGACATGAGTATACTACCCCAGGGATGGTGAAATCATTGACCTTAAAGGAAAAACTACAGCTGCTACTCTACCAAAACTGTAATTAACTCCATTATAAATATTTATCCTTACATCTGCTAATAAGTATAGGTCTCACCAATCACCAAAGTCCCCCTGCAACAAACAAGAAACATCATAGAAAATCACAACCAATCAAAGGCAGAGAACAAATGACCTGACCATGTGGT
This sequence comes from Peromyscus eremicus, assembly GCF_949786415.1. Taxonomy (NCBI): domain Eukaryota; kingdom Metazoa; phylum Chordata; class Mammalia; order Rodentia; family Cricetidae; genus Peromyscus; species Peromyscus eremicus. The sequence continues at coordinate 19,679,389 of NC_081434.1, read as the reverse complement.
GCCCAGCCCCAACTGATAGATTCCCAATACAACTCCTGCACCTAAGGCTAAAAGATCAGAGTGGAAGAGAGGGGGATGAAGGGCTATAAGAAACAGACGAGCAAGACATTTGCTGTGAGAGTGTTCTAAATATTTATTTACAGTGTGTGTGTGTGTGGGGGGGGCACTGCACGCTCTTGCATGCAGAAGTGTACCCATATACCACATGGTATGCATAATGAAGTGAAAAGAGAATGTTTGGGAGCTTGTTCCCTTTTTTAACCATGGACTTTATAAGGTTCTTAGGTTTGTAGTCAAGCTCCTTCTCCCACTGAACGATCTTCCTTGCTTGATTTATGAATTCCTTAATGACTAACAATAAAACCCAATTAAACATACTTCACCAAAATTGACAGAGAAATTTGGATATTTAGATGAATGATCATTTTTATTCTTTTTTTTTTTTTTTTTTTTTTTTTTTTTTTTTTTTTGGTTTTTTGATACAGGGTTTCTTAGTGTTGTTTTGGTGCCTGTCTTGGACCTTGCTCTGTACACCAGGTTGGCCTCGAACTCACAAAGATCTGCCTGGCTTGCCTCCCGAGGGCTGGGATTAAGGCATGCAACAGTGCCGGCCAGCTTTATTCTTTTTTTTTTTTTTTTTTTTTTTTTTTAAGAAACCTTTAAAAGTCTTAATGTCTTTTAAACTATACAAGTGACAATGTTTAAAGGTGAAACAGGCCCATTTTAAAATCATTATCATGTATTCTATATGTTTAAATCCTTTCAAAGTCATGTTTGAAAGTTTCTTCATGAACTTCTTAAGAAGATAGAAAAATTGATTGACAGCAGATTTTGAGGCCTGTGATATTAATCTCATGTTTAATTTTTGGCCATAGCAAAATGGGAGTTATAATTCTATACATTACTCTCTACTTGGATGTGGATTGTTAAGTCCCTTTCTTTAGGGTCTCAGATAAACCCAGTTTTTCATTTTCATTATTTTTTTCCCTCATTCTACATAAAGTAACATCCACACAAATGAGGATCAATATCTTTTTCATATTAACAAGATGCTCCTAATAACTACTTCCTATGTCTCCAAAATATTGTTTAATCCATGCTGTATACTCATTCACAATTGGGATTTTAGGTTTTTCTAAGTGTATGCTTCTATGACAATAACTGGCATTATTAATGATTACTGTATATTTGCCATTACTCTAAAAGCTTTCAATATAGCAACTTATTTAATATTTAAAATCCTTCTAGGGATAGGGACTACTAAAACATCGCATTTATATATAAAAATGAGTTATTTCTAGAGCAGAAATATTATCTGATAAAAATTTGTGAACATGGGTCTTGAACAACAGAAACTTAAATTCTTAACTGCAGAAGTTTACCATGCTCATACATGATGAAATGAAAAGAAAATGTGGTTACATTAAGTGGTAAAGCAAGAACCTATGCCAACATCATCTGTTTTGACTTAGTATATTTTTCAGTCTGTGAATCCATGAGCAAGCACCTTGATCACTGAATCATGCTCTTGGTGCCAGTCTAGGATCATGTAGGAAATTAGAAACAGTGATGAATGTGCTAAGGCAAATGACTGAACAGATGTTTGAGGGTTAAAAATTAAGAGTGTTTATAGTAGTTGGAGAGTAACATTGGTATCTGGAGCAGCTGAGGACTGCCTGAGATTGCCTGCAGAAGAGAAGACAAGGCTGAAACAAATCCTAGGTTTGCCTTCAGCTATGCAGGATTGGTCTAGTGCCCCCTACTGATGGAATTTGCAGGTGATATGCCTGGGGAAGGAGGCATGCATTTTCACTTTTTAATGTTGGCCTTTGTATTTCAGTGCACAGGGATGAGTCAGGCTGGGAGTGAGAGACAACACATAACTAAATGACAGACTCATCTACTTAGGGTATCTGGGAAATATCATCAGAAATGCAGGAAGATTTGGAACTAAGAAAGGAACTAAAACTACCTGGTCCAGCCTGCTTACTTTCAAACAAGAAAACTAAGGCCCAAAGGGATTAAGTAGCTTGTAAAAAGTTCCAGCAGTTCCAAGTACCAGAGCTGGGACAGGAATATAAATTTCCTCGTTACACACTTCACTAAAATCCCTGCTATTCAAACTCTGTCTCCAAGGACAGGGAACAAATTAATGGACAATGTTCTGAGAAGATAAAAGAAGATGACCTGCAAAGGAGGCAAAAGATTAAAAATTTGTTTAATAGAGGGACTTGTACATCCTCTCTCTATAAAAAAAAGAAAAATGAAACAGCCCTGGATGAATTTACTTTGTATGAGAGGAAACTTTGAAAATGTAGGGAAGAGAATGAAAATATGTCCCTTAGTCTATTTCTTCCCATGCTATGTTTTATTTTGGGAGGAGGTTGCAGGGTGGGATCTAGAACTGAGTACCAAGCACTCTGTGATTAAATTCCTATCATCATCGGTTAAATAATTTCAGAGTAATTATAAATTTTGAGGCAATTTAATAATTTAGCACTATCTCTCGATTCCTAGATATAAAACGCAATAGAGAGACTGCTTGGTACAAAAACTGTTGAAGCAACACTGTAAGTCTCTTTCCTCACTCCTCGATCTCCTGGGGTGCTGCTCTAATTGCCTTGCTGTGGGTACACCGTTGTTAGTGAGGGCTAAGAGAAGTCTTTGATGAACAGCCATGTGAGGCCAGTACCTCCTCTGTGCAGGAGTTCAGCCGAGTCAAAGGTCTTTGTCAATTCCAATCTGGTTGAGGAGCCTAGATCTGTAGTATTGAAGGTCTGTTGAAGGATAAATTTACATCAATGTGTAAGGCCTTTGTGTATTGTTCTCATATGTCAAGTTATCGAATAAAGACAAGTTCAAACCTCTTACATTTAATTTATGTGAGTTGAAAAAAATCCACAGTACCTGAAAAACTACAATATGCTTTTGCCTGTGGTCAAGGCTTTCCTAGGATTTACCTACTAACATTGCACATGGTTTTGTTTAGGGATTTTTCTCAGCGACGCTCTCATGTCAAAGTCTTTTGTTAAATTTACTCCGTAAGGCAGCCCTTTCCTTTCCAGGTGGTTAAATGAGAACGGCATTTAATTTTATACTCTACTGCTTAGCATAAGGCTGAAATTTGGCAGCTGAGAGAATGTTTATCATCAAACAGCTTAAGATCTGAGAAATTTCAGAGGTTGCAACATCTAATTTCTTTGGAAAAATCACAGTTGCAGAAGCATTAGTATTTTTTTCCTGTAATGAATCTTCCTGAAGCAACAATGAATGGGATCCATTGAGAAGCTGTCCAGTTCCCCAAGGCAGACTCTCCCTATGGATGATGGCCATTCATGATTGCTATACTAAATGTTTACATTACACTGGAAAGGAGATCTATGTTTATTCTCATGGTGTGATAGGGACAAAATAACACTTATATGTTACCTTAGTGGTCAGCTCAAATTCTCATTTGGATGTGACTTTTCATTTAAGAAGCAACATGAAAATTTAACATATTAAGTGGAAAAATCATTTATATTACACATTGGGTCCTTTGTTCTACTGTGATTGGGATCTATTTCTGAGAAAGTAAAACAAAACAAGAAATAAGGTATCATCAGAATCAGGGATGAAAACACCATTTTCAGTGTGACATTACAAACATTTCCCTTTGGACGTCTTCTCTTGCTCCTAATTAACTCTTGTATTTATCAGAGAGAGATGAATTATATTCAGCATCATCAGAAGTCCCTGGGTTGTCAAAATTAGTCCAAAGGTAGATTAGAGAACAAGATAGAACAGAGTCCAGACAGAACGAAGCACTATTAGATGCTCAGAAAGGCTGAGGTGAAGGACAAGCAAGGACTTCTTTTTTTCTCTCATAGATTGGTTTTATAGTCACTATAAAATATGCAAGTACTGACAAACTCCTTATTTAGGTACTTTGTGTACAGTCTTCATGTAAAAGCTAATTTTGGAGTAAATAAGGTCATGGTAAACCCTTATTAGATTTTTAACGAATGTGATACCTATAGTTTTGAAGAAATACTGAAGGACCATCATTACAAATGTGGAATGCCAATTGTCAACAACTGACAGAATCTAAAATCACTGGGGAGAGGAGCCTGGCATGCTTGTGGAGGATTAGCATGCATACATCAACAGAGGTGGGAAAAACACTGGGGTGGGGGTGGGGGAACACCATTCCCCTCCCCAGCTGTGGTCCTGCCCTGTACAAGCTAAGAAAAAAACCTGAGAGCCAGCAACAATTCCTTATTCTTTGTTCTTGATAGCAAATGCAGTGTGAGCAGCTGCTTTAAGCTCTTGCTTCCTTGACTTCCCATCATGATTGACAGTGACCTCAATAGTGGGCCAGAGCAAACCCTTTCTCTTGAAAGTGAAATAGCAAGTCAGAATCCTTTAAGTTGCTTTCATCAGGGTGTATTAGCACAGCGCCAGGCAGAGAAACTAAGGCAGTGGATCATCCCCAATTCAGGTCTTATTGTGGTTAATTACTAATTAAATATTTTCAGAAACGAGTTCATTACCTAAGCATGAATTTTTAGAATATGTTTATACAACTTATAATCTTAGAAAAACATGAACATTTCCAAAAACCTGATTCCTTACCTGGAAATTGGGACTAATGATAGATGTAATGTAGGAATGCTTTGAGGGATTAATATAATGTATTAAAACATATGATTTAAAGGATGTAGTGATTTTTCTGATTGGTACTATTTCCTCTCTATTTTAAGTACAGAAGTTCATCAGGTATGCTCAAATCTGTCAAAGAACAGGAGAAAAGGACATATACTGTCCCTAAACTGAAGCTTCAACAGCCACAATGCTGTATTATTAGGATACTTTATTAAATTAAGTATGATTTGATAAATGAATGCCTTTTCACATAAAACCTTTGATTGCTTTATATTGTAGTGCATCTTTCAGGGCTACATGCATATAGTTACTTGTTCTTTCCAAATATTAGGTCTTGATTTATACATACCTGCATATAGCTACTTGTTCTTTCTAATATTAGGTCTTGATTTATGCCTCACTAGTGATTGGCCCTTTGAATTATGACAATGGAACCCAGTAATAATAACCTTGACTACTAACATAAGCAAATTTATTACTTATCTTTGTCATTGCTTCAATAAAATACCTGAACAAAAGCAAATTAAAGAAAGGAAGGATTTGTTCAGGTTCAAGGTTTGAAGGTACACTTAATCATGGGAAGTCATGGCAACAGTACTTTGAAGGAACTGGACACACTGTGTATGTAGTCAGGAAGCAGAGAGTGATAAATGTTTGTATAAGCTTGCTTTCTCCTTTTCATGAAGACTGGACCCCCAGCCTAGGGGATAGTGCCACCCATAGTCAAAGTGAGTATTCCTCAACTAACCCAATCTAGATAATTTCTTTTATGAATCCCCAGAGGCTGGTCTCCTAGGTGATTCTACATCCTCTCAAGGGACAATGACAACCAACTATCACAGAGAGAATCATACCTAACGCATATAATACATGCCATGTACCTTTATTGGTGGTTAGTATTAACTCATTCAGTTGGGGCAGAGAAGTTAAAAAAACTTATCTCAGATTTCAAAGCTAATAGATTGACAGATTGGGGGTTCGATGCCAGACAAATTCTAAATCCTGATTTTCTGACTATATGTGCAGTGTCCAAGGGATCATCAGATGGATAGCGAAACCTTAGGCAACTGTTCTGAGCAACACTGCCAAACTCGGTTACACCGGATAGGTCAGACTAAAATGTCGTAACTCATGTTCTTGGGATTACATCCAAAGACTGGTATAGGCGAGTGCCTTGCCTCTACTTTCCAGCTATCAAAAAAAATTACAAAAATATATTATGTCATTTACATTTACATTCCAACTGGGATCCCTTGATATTGAAGATATTCAGCAAAGGTTATGGAACTAATCAGTCCAAAACATATAAAACAGTCTCAGAAACCCAAGACTTTAAATGTACTTCATGAATCCTAGATTTTGCTGAATTTCAACTTGATGACCAAAATGTTGGGGGAGATGCTGGGTGGGCCCAGTATTGTGGATGTTTTCCTGCTATTTCAGACATACGCAAATATACTAAAATCTAGCAGAGCTGAAATCACTGTACGCGCACACAGGCTGAACAACACTCTGGCCCTAAATATACATCATTTAGTCATAAAATAGGTGAATATAAAGCTTATTGTTTATAAAATTACTTTACATAATACAGTGACAATGACATTGTTTCGTGAACTGAGTTGTTGCTGCCATTGCAGGCTTTGAAAAACGGGAGAGAAATAACACTGTAATCAAAACAGAATTGCATAGGTAAGCCTGCCATAAAGAAAGTCTATTATTTAAAGGCTCCTTGGAGATCATGAAACAGCAATATGTTAAGAAAGATACACTGCATCTGGAACCGTTTCCAGTGCAGCAGCTACTTTACAATGTCTCTCTGGACTCATAGGAGATACAAGCAAGGCTTGTGCATGATCAATTCTTTGTTTATGACCACATGCAATCCAAATAAAGAAAAGCATTTCTGCGTAGTGCTTGTTACTACCATGATAAATTTCATATTCACTGTAGTTCAAGTACCATGTAGTCGCTGTCTTAAAAACAATTTTCCTGGTGATGGGTTTAAAATATCTATCCAAAATGACACTCAAAAATATATAAAGTAGTAGTGGAAACTATAATAGAACATGATTTGGGGCTGTTGATATAGGATACATCGATGGTACTGAGGGTTTGAGGCTAGAGCAAAGAAGATCTCTTTGCATGGCTTTAAAGGTAAGTGACATCATTCATAAATGTAATGTTTATGAGGCCAAACTGAAGCACAAAACCAGCATGTTTATTTTAGCTAATGTATTACTTAAAGAGTTACCATGAATAGCATTGGAAAACGACATTCAGTACAGAATTACATACAGATAAGTAATTGTGTCTTCTTCAGTCACTACCCTGTATCTGGAAAAGGGAACTTTCATCACATTGTGTTTTTTGTGCAGGTGCTTTATTTGTGTGTTCACACACATGTTCTATGAATCAAAGTTCACAAACTTTCCTGCAATTTTCATTCTTGTTTAAGAAGCAGCAAAAAGTAATGGCGGATGGCCATCCAGGAAAGCAGAAAAATGGTATAACTTAGTTTCCTAATTCCAAACCGTCTTCCTCCCATTCAGTATCTCAGACCACAAAAAGTCCTTGTGTGTAGTTGCTTGTGTGTTTTGCATTGTGTTTTTATTTCTAAAGCAAATATTCAATGCCATTTAGCTCTGTGCAATATGGAATTAGCATGCCAAGCACAGACTGAACAAGAAGTAGGGATAATTTAGTTTAAGGAACTTTATTGATTAATCCTTTGCCAAGAGTGAGTTTCTCAAATTCTCTGGCTCTTAGATCCTTTATTTACAAGTGAAATTGTTAAGCGAAATAATTTGAAAAGCTCATTGTGACTTCTACTTTTGAGTCTTCTTCTTTGTTATTTATAATGTTGTTTATGTTTCTTTTACCCTACCAGGGAATTATAATTTTTCATAAAAATTTATGATCAAAGGTTTTCTAAACATTCCCTCAAAGCATTAATACAATAAAACTATTTTAGTATATGTATAGTATTTTCTTGGTAAAAAGTTTATTAAGATCAACACATTATAAAGACTATCAACAATGCCAAATATTCAATGATTCTTACTTTGTGTACAGTTTGAAGTATTTCAAACATACTCACTCAGCTAAACCTGTCACCCATATCAAGAAGCTCCATTTGATCACCAGTGCCATTAGGAGACACACACAAGGGAAGACAGTTTGACACTCGCAGTGACTGTGTTTGTAAGGCTGGGCAATGTCTCATTTGCTGAATATACTAGACATGTGCATGCCATTAAGAGATCATTTGGAGCCTTCCACATTCTGAGATTTGCAAGCATTTCTCAAAGAGAATTTCAGAGTCTTGGTAAATAAGACAACTCCTGTGAAGACTCAAACTTACTTCCTCAAAGGAATCTATCTATCTCTGAACAAGACTATTATTTTCTAAACTTGGAGAGGCTAGTAGAAGAGACTTATGTTCATATTGACTAATGTGTGATACTTAAAATAATTTTATGAACTTAAGGAGCTAAAACCACCAGAATCCTGAAAGACTGTACAGCACAACTTTATCTTACAGGTTGTGAACTGAATCGAGATTACATAATTCATTCATGTTTATGTAACACCTTCCCAAAAATAACACTCATTTTTAGAGCTGGGTGGTACATGGAGGCAGTGTCACTGAGCTGCACCTGCCTAGCATGCCCTAAAATAATAATAATAATCATCATCATCATCATCATCATCATCTTAAAATGTCTGAACTATTCATAATTATATTCTCAAATGACCAACATAAGAAAATTTCAGGATAATTAATACTAAGTATGTTTTAAAAAGCCATATACAAACCTACTATTTTATAAACTACACACACACACACACACACACACACACACACACACACAAATTTAATAGCGTTACCCTACACAAAGGATAACTGAAGTCTAAGTTGCCAAATAAAGATTCCAGTACCAGGTGTAAAATACTTTTTCCTTCAAGTTGTTGGTCAAGAGGTCCCAAAGACCACTATGATAACATAGGCTACTGACATCGCTCTTCACTGCCCCCAGAACATGATGGTGAGACCCAACTGTTTAAAACACTAGACACTCTTGTCACAGGACAATGTATCAAGCTGGTACTGACTTGGAAGCTTCCTTCCACTGCCTATATTCCACAGTGCCAAAAAAAAAAAAAGTTACTATGCAGACTGTTGGGGAGAGAAAAATCAGCAACAGTTTTATGGAGCTATGATCCTGTTAGCTGCAGTAATAACTGGCCTGGTAAAATGTGGCCAAAGTTATAGTGGTGGAATTACATTTATGAAGACATCAACTGTGTTCTCACTGGATTTAAAACATGCTCCCCAAGAGACATATCAGCTTAAAAATCATTAAAAGCAAGCATTGAGGAGGTCTGGAGTGAAAGAGGGTCTTCTGAAAAAGACAACTACTGCATTCAGGAACAGATAGCTACTGTGGAGGTCTTCCTGGACAGCCCCACATCTGTGTATATATAAGCAGTACTAATAGTACTTGGTGAGTACTTTAGGAAAAAAAAACATGTCAGGAGTTTGGTAGAGGAATATAATGGAAGATCTATGCATACCATAAAATTGACAAATAATATTAAATTTAAAATCATTCATTTTCTTTTACATAAATATCTTCCTCTGGGTTAGCTAATTAAATTGAGTAGTTAGGACTTTAAGCAAATTTACTAATAATATAAGAGATGATTCACACAGTAATAAGAGGAAATTACCATAGAAACTTGGGGCATGCATAATATTAACCATATCAGGAAAAAAAACCATTTGGGGGAAACTAATAATATTATGACTTTATATTCAGTATAAGTGAGATAGGGAGACTTATTATTAAAATTAAAAATGCCTAACATGCACAGTATAACAAAAATTTCACTTTCATATGAGCACAGTTTTTCTTTATTTAAATACTTACTGGAAATTGAACTGTGTACTACTAGCATTTTCATATACAATAGCAGACATCTTCCAACTTTCATAAACTAAGTATTATTAGTTTTATTTTATTGATGAAAGAACAGTCCTGAATAGCAAGATCATTTTCTCAAGCTGCATACTTAATGGATAGGAGAACCACAATGTAGTTTCAATTGGTCTGATTCCAGAGTCTATGCATTGTTTATTAAAATGCATTCCTTAATTTCTAATTTTAACAAATAATTAGGAAAATATTAAAAATTAACAAATTAGACAAAAGGCAGAAGTATGAAAAGAATTTGCATACATGTAGGAAATTGCAATACTTGGAGAGCTAATGTTCACATTACACTTTCAGTTTTTCCTTAAATAGCAATCACTGTTGGATTTGGCCTTTTTGACTGTTTAAAAATTTCATACACATGTATCATGAGCTTAGACAAATTCTCTCCCTACATGCCCCTGACCAAGACTTCCTCTCACTTTCCCCTCTGAATTTCAGGTACTTGTCATGTTTTAAAATCCAATGATTCCACTTAGTGCTGCCCTTGTGTCATGTGTGTAGGAAAAATCTACCGCAGCAAACAGTTTCTTGGGAGTCACATCCCTAAAGCAAACTGACTCTCTGTCCCCCAGAAGACATCAATTGCCAATAGCTCCTCTGGGAGTGGTGGGATTTTATTTACCTCCTCCTGCAACCATGCTAGGATTCTGGCTGGCTTGATTTTGTATAACTACAACTTTTGTGAACTCATGTGTGCAATGGCACTGTAATGTAGATAACCTCAGAACATATACATATCTAAAATTTTACCTGATTATGATAATTTAAATGTATATGTATGCTTGTGTTTATGCATGTTTTAAGTATCTAAAAATATATGGGTAGATATCTGATATTTGTACATGTGTGTGTATATATAACATATGTATGTATATGTATATATACATATGTATGTACACCTGTACATCTATATATGTTTGCCATCATATGTTGGAAGTATGTGATCTGTTTTTTTGATTTTGATTTTTACAGGGGATTACAGTTAAGAGATTGAACGAATCTTAGAAAAGACTTTAAACTTTGGACTTTTAAACATTGAGACTGTTGAAGACTATGGGGACTTCTGAAGTTGGACTAAATGCATTTTGCATTATGATATTATTACAAACTTACTCCAGGGAGTGGAATGTGGTAGTTTGAATGTAACTGATCCCCATAATCTCATAGGGAGTGGTACTAATAGGAGGTGTGGCTTTGTTGGAGTGGATATAGCCTTGTTGGATGAAGTGTGTCAGTGTGGGGGTGGGCTTTCAGGTTTCCTATGCTCAGAATACCTCCTAGTGGTCAGTCTATTCCCTATTGCCTGCAAGCCAAGATGTAGCACTCTCAACTCCAGTACCACATCTGCTTGCATGCCGACATGCTCCCTGCCATGATGATGATGGACTGAACCTCTGAAGCTGTAAGCAAGACACTCCAACTAAATGTTTAGTTTATAAGAGTTGTTGTGGTCATGGTGTCTCTTCACAGCAATAAAGACCCTACCTAAGACAGCTAGAGAGATGAAGAATAAAAATTTATAGTGTTAAATGGAGCAAGCAAGAAGCCTTTCCATGTGTGTCAAATAAGCAGTTGACCCAGTATATTTTAAAAACTATATTGAAGAACTAAATGTCAACTTTGATTTTGGACAATTTAGAATGAGACCAACAATGGAGTGTGAAGAGCTGTGATGGTTTTTTGTTTTATCTTATTATATTTTATTTTGTTAAAAAATAAATTAACTTTTATTACAAAAAAAGTGACAAAACGTTCCAGTGAGGGTTTATATTTTGGGTAACTCAATCAGCCTAAAACAGTACAAAGCAAGTATTTTATAAAGTTTAGTCAGTTAATAGGCAAATAGTTGTTGATTTTTAATCCATTATGTTAGTCATAACCAAACACTTTTACACTTAGAATCTCAGTATTTCTAGCAATAGTTTTGCAGTCAGTCTAGGAAGATTGGTCAATCATTAAAGTGCTCACCTTGTAAGCTTGAAAACCTTAACTCAAACTCCAGGACCCATACAAGCCAAGCATGAAGGTAGACTATTGTAAGACTAGCCCTAAGGAGTTGGAGGCATTAAGAACCATGGGACTTGCTAGCTATCTTGCCCAACATACTTGACAAGCTTCAGGCCAGGGAGAGACTCTGTTTAAAAATATGAGATGAGAGCCTAAAGCCACTCCAGTCAGGAAAACAGGTAAGCTTACTGCAGATCTTTACCTCTCAGCTCCTCCAAAACGAAAGCCCATCTTATCCTTGACTGTGTAGCAGACTGCTTGCTGTAGTGTCTCTTTCCTCCCTTCATGCCAAATTGGGATGAGTTAATAAACTGACCTAATTTGATAAATGTTAATATACTGAAACTCTTTCTGAATTTAGTGTCACCTACATGATCAATAGTCATCTGTGAAGTTCCTCTCAGAGTAAACAAATATTCTAGCAAAAAGTACTGCAGACAAATTCTCCATGACTTTCTCCTGATTCTATTCAGAAACTAAATGTCTTGACAGCTGAGGCACTGACGACCATTTCCAGACTAATTTGCCAAGGAACCAAACACCCTTTGAAAGACAAAGTCAACACCTTTGTCCAGAGTAAAGATCAGACATGCTTCCTGCCCATTATAAAGTGTTCAAGTCCGAGGTTCCTCTGCTACAGGACAACTGACTGCATCTACGTGAAGACTTCCTTCATTGAGACTGTAAAGATCAAGGCTCAAAAAACAAAGCAAAAAGGGTAAGATTCTATTGCAGTGGTTCTCAACCTTCCTAATGCTGGGATTCTTTAATACAGTTCCTCATGTTGTGGTGACCCCCAACCCTAAAATTATTTTTGTTGCTAACTGCAAATTTGTTACTATTACAAACCGTAATGTAAATATCTGTGTTTTCTGATGGTTTTAGGCAACTCTGTGAAAGGGTGGTTTGACCCTCAAAGTGGTCGTGACCCACTGGTTGAGAACCGCTGCTCTATTGTATGAGAAATAAATGTAAATAATCTCTGATCCAGGAGCGTCGTGTCTCATACAAACAGGTATACAACTTGTCGGTTAACCTGTCATTTCCAATAACATAAAAGCTCAGAATCTTCACAGTTTACAATGAACCTACTTTAAATTCTCCCAATAAGTATTTGGCCTTGATAACCACTGATATTTCTGAATGTATGTTGGGTGGCATTTATTAGCCCGGACTGGGTTAAGAATAGGAAAACACTAACAATGTGGCTACAGTTAAATAAAGGGCAAACAGATCCTGTGTAAATACTAAAATTCATAAATCATTTACATACTATTAATACGGTTTGAAGCAGGAACTTTAAAACATTAATTTATCATGCATAGGCATCGTACCTTTAGTTTCAATACACTTTTTAAGAAGAAATAATTATAACTGTTAGAAACATCTTTTCAAGTAATATTTTGGTTTTATGGAAGAATTTTAAAACATATTCCCAAAACATGTGTAAGGATGGTTGAAGACGAAATGACACAGTAGTTTGCCTCATCAATTTAATTCCTGTCATGTTCCACAAACTTTCAAACACTATCAAGTACTTTGAGAAAGAGTTAGCTACATTATAAAATTGAGCAAAAGTTCTCAACTACACAGTTTCAGAAATGACTAATAATTCACACTTTTTTTTTCATTTACTGCTTGAGGAAAGAAGTTACTTTTCAGTATCTCAATAATTATTTCCTGTTGTCAAAGCTTCAGTTACAATATGCTTTTAAAAGATGCAAAATGTCAAGAACCACGCAGTCTGATAAATACAGATGACATCTGAGCACAAAGCAGGCAGTGTCTTTTTCAAAAGAAGAAAACTGTCATGGGTGCCATGCTAATACAGCACCTCATGTCACATTCATATAATTGCTGACTTTTTATATGACTGATAGTCTTAAGAGTGAGATAATCATTTAGTGTCCTAATAGGTAGAAAAAAAATCATGTTTACAAGTAATAGATTACATTCAAAAACCCAGTATTTTGTATAAAAACTGTACGTAAGCATTTGGAAAGAGCCCAATAAATCATGTTTTTTATCTAAGTTTACTTCATGAACTAATTTAAGCATTAAGACTTTCAGTACATATTTATTAACTATTTATTACACATATAAGTCAGACTTGGTATTTGTGTTAGTGGTCACTCCACACCAGATCACAAGCTCAGCAATAATTGAGAGGTGTATTGCTCAACTGAATGATTAAAAAAAAAAAAAAATCCTATGGAGCTCTTAGGCAGAACTGCTATAGGAGTGGACCAGAATGTACAACTCTGAATGTGTGTGAAAACAAGTATGTTTTCTTTTTGGTTTCCAAAGGTAAGTTTGTCTCTAATTTGATCTTGGCCTTTCAGACTGCTGCTGCCCCAGTACTTCAGAATCTAGGCTTGCTCTCCAGTCTCAGTATAAGGCTACCTTCTATGAAAATCCTGAAACCTTTGTTGGTCCAGAGAAAAGAACACCAAGTCAATGGGGACTGTTCTAAATATGAGGAAGTGTTGAAACTGTCTTGCAAATTTGGGGGATTTCTTGTCACATGTTACATTTTCTGCTTTCCATGTTGCTCTTCTTGGAACGGCAATGTCTCACATATGGTTTCCCCATCATTGCGTTTTGGAAGCACCTGGCTTGTCTCACAGATACTCAGAGCAGAATTTTGTGCCAGGATGAACTATACCTCAGGTTTTACCCATAAAACTACATCATTCTTCCCTCCCTTTCCTCCCTCCAAGCCCTACCATACACCCCTCCTTGTTCTAACTGTTGTTACACTCTATTCTTAATTTTTATAAATGATTTTGTGATTTGAGTTAATACTGGAATGACTGAAAATTTCTGATGTTACTGGGAAGTAATGAATATTCTTTCAATATAAAAAGGACAATTTGAGGTAGCCAGAGGGAAAATACTATGGCCTGAATTATGTCCCCTTACATTCATATGCTCAAACCCTAACTCCCAAATGTATTTGAAGATAAGGCCTTTATGGAGGGAATTAGTTGTATGCTATCACGAATAGGCCCTAATCCAGCATGACTTTTATCACTACAAGAGACACCAGGAGCATAAATGACTGCAGAGGAGGTACTTGGTAGAGGACAGGAAGGAGTCAGTCATCTCAAGCCAAGAAGCTTGGCCTCAGCCAAAAGCCAACCTGTCGACACCTTAATCATCTTCTTCTTCTTTTTTTTTTTTTTTTTTGGTTTTTCGAGACAGGGTTTCTCTGTGTAGCTTTGCGCCTTTCCTGGAACTCACTTGGTAGCCCAGGCTGGCCTCGAACTCACAGAGATCCGCCTGGCTCTGCCTCCCGAGTGCTGGGATTAAAGGCGGGCGCCACCACCGCCCGGCTGACACCTTAATCTTCTATTTCTAGTCGCCAAAACTATGAGTAAATGACTCTCTGCTGTTAAAGCTATCCAAACTGAAATGCTTTTCTACAGAAGCTTGGGCAGATAAGAAAAAGTTTAAAAGTTTCCTTGGCCTTTTTGTAATCCCCCTTTGGTAACTCAACCCCATTCCCACGTGAGCAAAGTTTGGTCTTATAACATGGAAACTTGCATTTTCTAGAACTGTGTACAAATCAAATGATACAAAATTATCTCTTTTCCTGGATTCTTTCATTACACTTAATTGCTTTTACATTTATCTAAAATTAAAGTATGGATCAATACTTCATTCCCTTTTACTTGTTATATCATACATATGTATGTATGTATATATAACATACTGTACACAAACTGTGTGTAGTCATTACCTCTTGCTATTTTTCTTGTTGCTTATGGTTTTGGCTGTTACAAGTTAAAGCAGCAGTGTCTACTTATGTATGTCTTTATATGAATACAGGGTTTCATACAGGTAATTACCTAAGTGAGAACTAGTTACTTTATACATCAAGAGTATGTTTATGGGGGGCTGGAGAGATGGCTCAGTGGTTAAGAGTACTGGCTGTGCTTCCAGAGGATATGGGTTCAATTCCCAGGCCCCACATGGCAGCTCACAACGGTCTGTAACTCCATTTCTAAGAGATCAAACATCTTCACACAGATGTACATGCAGGCAAAATACCAATGCACATAAAATAAAAATAAATAAACTATTTTAAATAAAAAAGAGTATGTTTATTTAATATGATGTATTTATCCAATATGGCTAAAATCTTATGTGTAATGTTGCTAGTAATATCATAAATATGACTATTTAAGGGTAAATATGACAAAAATATGAAAGATCTGCATTTTAAAAGATTACTAAGATAAATTAATGATCTATAACTTATCTTAGTAAGTTATAAGTTGGGAAGAGTTGGAAAACACTGCATAACTTCTTAAAGCTATTACCAATGAGACAGTGTGGTACAGAAAGTCATATATAAAGTTATGTTCAGGTGGACCTTTATATATAGCTATCAGCAATTGTGCAGAAATAACTCAGTAAAATTGTTAGATCAAAAGGATCACTGTGTACAAAATGGTAACACCAATCCACCCCATTCATCTTATCAGTATTAACTCAAAGTCGAGCATAGACAAAATGGTAACAAACCTACAAAAATTCTAGTAAAAGGAAACAAGCAAACAGAAAAGGAGAAAATCCATGTCACTTTTATACCCAAACTTTCTTCTAAAACTTAATTGAAAGGATTCTGAGTCCTGTAATGTTTCTTATAATATTATAAATAACTTAGCAAGTTCTTATTGTCCTCTCTCTAAAGTGATCTTATATATATATATGTGTGTGTGTGTGTGTGTGTGTGTGTGTGTGTGTGTGTGTGTGTGTGTATTCTAAATAGCTTATAACAGATGATACAAACAGAAAAATAAAAGCCTATTTGTTTTACTGTATATAGCTGTTTATGATCATAAAGTATGGTCCTCCAAGATATCTTTTGGGAAACTACTATTATTTTTAATATATAAAAACATTGATGGATTAATGGAGAGAGTGATCAGCTCAGAGTCACTTAGCTAAAATATAGCTGTGATTGCAAGTCAATTTCATCAACTACTCTGACTCTAGAGCTTGTATTCTATCATAGAACAGCACACTCCTCTATTTTTACTTCAACCTCTCATTTTTCACAAGCAAAAGCCTTGCAAACTGTTGTATGTGTCTGTAGTTTTACCACAGAAACTGAATTTTTTAAATGTAGGTAAACAACCTTAATACTAGGTTTATACTCACTTGTGTCTGCTTATTAAAAACAAATTCAAATCTTCCAACTCTATATGAACTCTAATATCAAACAGTTTTGCCTATGTAGTATCATTTATGTAGTATCATCCATCTTGTTTACCAGTGAGATGCAATGAATTTAACAGAGTTTGTAAAATATAACTTCTCTTTACATTAAATGTGCATACACATACCCCTAATGTTTGTTTTCAGAGGCCAAAAACCCTTCTATCTTTGAGAAACTAGTTTGTTCCACTTACCCCATTCCATTTCTTTCAAACACTCAGGAGAACATCTTTAAAACTCAGAACATCTTTATCAAACAAAATCAAGAACAATATAGCATGTATATTTATTCAATAGTAGTATGATTTCTGTTTAGATCATGCTGGGGAGGACAAGAAGAGATTTCTTGCCTGAGGTAGCTAATAATACAGGTTTATAAGAAATACATAAAAGAGAACATACTAAGAAAAGGCATATTACAAGGACAGAATAAATATATGCCAAAAATAATTCTGAGACAAGAGAGCTGAAACCTTAGAGCATATGCTGGAATAGGGTTTGTTTGTTTTGTTTTTAATCAAAAGTAAGATTTGACTTGAGTTATAAAACCAACAGTGTAGAAATGGCATATGTGGACAGAGATTAATATGCTCATTTATGCTTTCTAATTTATGCTCACAAAGTTGCCTTTTAGTCCAATAAAAGTGAGAAGAGTACAGGAATGGCAATTGATGCATCCTTAGTCAATACCAGCACCATAGTATTTTGTTGTAGATATTCAAATGATGACAATTTGTCAAAATACATATTGGAGAGAAGAGAATGGAACATTTCAGCAGGAAGAAGTCCTTTCCCAAAACTGCCTCCATCTCAGTTCTGGCTCATTCTTGACGAGTAACTGTTCTGACTGACTTATTGCAAGCACCATCATAGTGGGTTTCTAGTGTGGGAATCTACTGGGTTCTAATTTATTCTTTCCATAAGCTCCACATTACCTTGTAGCTTAAGTTTTCCTGCCTGGCCCACAGTCAGGACAAATCTCTGACACCCACCAGTCCCACAGCCGCTCAGACCCGACCAAGTAAACACAGAGACTTATATTGGTTACAAACTGTATGGCCGTGGCAGGCTTCTTGCTAACTTTTCTTACAGCTTAAATTAATCCATTTCTATAAACCTATACCTTGCCACATGGCTCATGGCTTACCGGCATCTTCACATGCTGTTTCTCATCGTGGCGGCTGGCAGTGTCTCTCTGACTCAGCCTTCCACTTCCCAGCTTTATTCTCCTCCTTGTCCCGCCTATACTTCCTGCCTAGCCAATGGCCAATCAGTGTTTTATTTATTGACCAATCAACAACACATTTGCCATACAGAACATCTCACAGCATTACCTTCTTTAAAACACCGACCTTTTTATGTCATTCATTTGATTAGGGGACATAAGGCATCATTTTTGTTGAATCCCATTATCATTTGGGTAGCATTCAAAGGTATTTAAAATAAGTTTATTTTTAATTAATTTTTGGAGAATTTCATATATGACACTAATTTACATAATTCCCACCCCTCCAATTTCTCTTGTGTCAACACTCTCTCTCAAATTATTTAACTCTTCTTTAATTTTATTACTGTTACATATATGCTGCACATTTATCTACATGTATTTCTTTCTATCATCTATCTATATGTCTATCTATCTTGTTATCTATCTATGATCAAACCTGACCACTTGGGATCAGATAATTTATAAGGGGTTCATTCCTGGAGAAGATCGATTCCCCCTGTCTCAGCAGCCAGTAGTTGTCTGTAGGGTGGGACTCTGAGATTTCACCATCTGTGTTGTTCTGTCAAGTGGTGTCATTATGCAGGTCTTCTTTAGGTGAGCATACTGTTGAGATTTCATGAGAATAACACCCTTGACAAGTCTAGAAGACACCATCTAGCAGCAGTTGTTCTGTTCATCTGGCTTTGTAAATCTTCTGGCTCCTCCTCCTCCCATGTTCCCTAAGTCTCAGATGAATGGGTTAGTTTGTAGATGGATCAGTTGGGGTTGGGCACCCCATAGTAAGTTTTCTTTTACATTTGTACTAATTGTGGATTTCTGTAATGGTCTCCATCTACCGTCAAAAGAAGTTTCTTTAATGAGATGTGAGATATACACTTGTCTGTGAAATGAGATATTATACTGGTTTAGGAAAGTGGCAGTAGCAAGTTCTCTGTAGATGAATTTCTAAATGGTCTTATTAAATAAAAAACATGGTGCCAAATATAGGGGTGAAAGCTTTAGAGATCAGGGAAATAGGAATAGCCACCAGCCAACCTTACCTTACTAGCTCTGCAGATTCCAAATGCAAGCTACTTCCTGTCTTAGCCTTTATTGTCTTGCTGTTCTGCCCTCTCATTGGCTATCTTAGCCCAGCTACCTCACTTCCTTGTCATTGTCTGTCTATACAGACCTCCAGGTCTCTATGGTTGGTACTGGAATTAAAGGCGTGTATTACCAAGTTTGGCTCTGTTCCCTAATATGGCCTTGAACACACAGAGACTCTGCCTGCTAAGTGATAGGATTAAGGGCGTGTGCTACCACTGCCTGACTTCTGTGTTTACTTAAAATGCCTTGCTATTTCCTCTCATCTCCAGGCAAACTTTATTTAAAAGCATAAATAAAATATCACCACATTTCAGCACAAATAAAATATCACCACAGTTCTCTTCTTGCATTCATGACCTCATTCACCAGCCATAAGAAGTTGGCTAAGTTTACAGTCCCAGGTATGAATTCTCTCTTATTGAACACGGCTTCATTCTGATTAGATGACTGCTGGTTACCACCAAGACAGAAGTGCCACTGTTGCTCCCTTGGGGGCATCTTGCTGAGCTGGTCATTGCTGTGCTTCATATGCTTACAGGTTGTTAGTCCTAGTTATCACTTTTCTCCCTTGATAGCTTGCACAGTATCTTCCAATGCTATGGGAACTTGTCCTCAGGGAAGAAACTTCTAGGTCAATTCCAGCTAAATTCTTCCAAGTCCTGTGTCTGAAGTGTGTGCTGCCTTCAGCAAGAACGTCTTACTAAGCCAGGAGGCAGTGGCACATGCCCTTAATTCCAGCACTCTGGAGGCAGAGCCAGGTGGATCTCTGTGAGTTTGAGGCCAGCTTGGTCTACAGAGTGAGTTCCAGGACAGGCACCAAAACTACACAGAGAAACCCTGTCTTGAAAACAAAGGAACAAAAGAATGTCTTACCTTCATATTCTGGGAGGCAAACAAGGGCAATGGAAATAGTCTACTTTTAGAAGTCTATCTGGCTCCCAAACTTGAAGGCAGGTTTCCTGCAGTACAGATTTTAAGACACTTCTATGGTCAGATATATCTAGAAAATATTGGTTTAAAAAGTATCTGTGAGAACATTCTAGGACCTCAGCGTGCTGATACGTGGAAAGACTATTAAGAGACATGATGGGTAACAAAGCATTCTGAAGCTCTGATTGGGAATGCTGACACACAATGGAGACAAGAATCCTGTCCTTTGGCATTCCTCTTCCTCACAGTCTGAGCAGTTTCGCAGAAAGCTCTGATATTCCACTTGATCTGTGGCCTCAGAAGGTGACTCAGGTATATTTTCCTCCTCTGTTGAGTACATAGTTTGTGTTTCTTCCCAGAGACATAGGAGATTTGTTGTCCTTCAACGGGTACTTATTTCATCAATGTACATCTTGGTGTTAAATTGTTCTAGAGCAGGCATAGTTTTGATACACTGTTTCAGATATTGTCTGATTTCAAGTAATATTCCTTGTGTCTAGGACGGTATTTTCTAAATTTATTTGTGGGCTGAATATTTACTGTCTGGCCTTGACATCACCTGTGTAATCATCTATGTTGACCAAAACACTCCTTTCTTAATTATTTTATGATTTATTGCTCAAGATGAAACACAGGACTGACGGTACTGGATTAACTGCCACACACAGCAAAGAGATTTTAGATGCAGTTCATGAACATACTGGATTAAAACTGAAATTCATTTTTAACTTTTTTAATTAGCCTGCAAATTTATGTGTGTCATTATGGAATCTTCATAAACTACTTTTTTTTTAAATCAATCTTTCTCCACTCCCATCTTCCCAGCCCTCTCCCTGGAGGCATCCAGTCTATGTTCATGCCATGTATATTCTGTTACTGTATTTTTCTCTCCTCAACCTCAAGAGTTCATCCTCCTTCATGACTTCTTTTATAGTTTCATGAACTGTTTTGTATCATATGACTACATATGAAAAAGTTAAAACCTGTGATTTGAATGTGAGATAAAACATGTATCTGCTTTTTAGAGTCTGAGTTATTTCATTTAATATTTTTCACTCCATTTCCTGCAAACATATTATTTTTCTTTATAGATGAATAAAATCCTGTTTGCTTATGTTCCATATTTTCTTTATCCATTCATCTGTTGATGAGCAATTAACTGCTTCTCCTTCCTAGCTATTGTGAATAGTGTATGTGCAAGTATCCCTGTGGCAAGCCTTTGGGTCTTTGTGAATATACACAGGAGTGATACTGCTGGGTCATGTGGTCATTGGAGGCTAAATTGTTTTTCCAGAAAATTCAATACTGACTTCAAAAGTGGCTGCATCTGCTCACAAACCTACCAGGATAATCCTAACACTTTGTTCAGCTTGAATAAACTTTAGATAGGCCCCTGATCTGTCTCAACACAGGTACTGTAGAAGCAGATGTCTAAGCCACAGAAGTCCTTTATTTCTCTAGAGCATTTACTTTAAAACACTTATTATAATTTCTGCCTCTGCCCCTTTGAAATTTAAATCTTAAGAAAAAAAAAGCTCTTTGCCAGATTTATGACTCATGTCTGATTTCCTCAGGACCTGGGAAGCATCCCTTTGAAATGTTCTCATCAAAGACCACAGCATCCTTCACTCAAGTCTTAGTGGGGACAGGTGCATAGCTTTCTTTGCTCCAAGTTGTGTAGCTGTCTCCTGTCCTGATCACCCTAGATGTTCACTTCTCCCTTGGGTAAGGCACTGGTACAAATGTGACTTGTGGTCATTCTCCTGCAGAGTTTTCAGTCATTTCAATAGAGTTATATTCATATTGTATTCTGGGCTTTCTTTTTCATTAAAGTAGACACAAAAGAAGTCCTTCTTATGTTCCTTGTCTATCTGTTTCTCCTTTCCTGTATTACCTTATTAGAAAACCCCCAAATCATTCTAGCATGCCACTTAGTGACCATTAACCATACAATTTTATTATTTTCAACGTTTTTAAATTTTCCACTTTATTTACTATGGTGGTTCCTTTTTCAAATAATAGTTTATTTAATTCTTAAGTGTGTTTGTGTGCTAGTGGGTGTTGGTGTCTGTAAGTGGGTGGATGAATGTATATATGATACTTGTCTGTGTTCAGGCTCTATAAGTCTGCCTCTCTTCCCCATTAGTGCTCTAAGACTATAAGAGTATGCTGCCACACCCAGATTTCTATGTGGATGCTAGATTGAATTCAGGTCCTCCAGCTTCTTCAGCAAGCACTTTACTGAGTGAGTTATCTTCTCAGTCAGGACTCTTCTCTTTCATTTTCCTAATTTTCCTGAAAGGGTAAATAAATCATTCTTATGAAATATCAGAAAGCAATACTGATTTATTTTGTGGGTACAATTTTAACTTTCTTCTTTGGTGTTTGTATGGAGGTGGGTGTTTGAATCAGTTTAATACTGTATTATTAGTTGTTATTTCACTATAAACGGTACAATGGAGTCAAAAGGTTCTTCCAGATACTGTATATAAACCCCCTTGGACTTTTCTTCTCCCATGGTACTGCTTCTATCTCTCATATTTTATGATTCAGTTTTATGGATCATTTTACCCTTTTCTCAGTTAGTTGTATCATGTAGCTTTTCAGCGTGATGAGTCCTCAAGGATAGACAGCAGACTTCTATACTTGTTCCTTCTGTACTGTTGAGATCAAACATCATGACCAAAGTGTCTCACAGAAGGCTTTACTTTTCCTTATGTTTCCAGATGAATAAATGTCTATAAGGCCAGGGACATGTAGAAGCAAGCAGCAGACACAGCAGTAGGATTAGGAACCCGAGTGCTCACGTCTTGAATGAAGCAGAGAAAACCAGCTGGAAGGAACACCGAGTGTTTAAACTCTCAAGACCTTCCTCCAATGACACCTTTCCTCCAATGACACCCTTCCTCCAATGACACCCTTCCTCCAATGACACCCTTCCTCCAATGACACCCTTCCTCCAATGACACCCTTCCTCCAATGACATATTTTTAAAAATAAATTCATGTACTGATTTTTCACATCCTAGCTTCTGTTTCCCTTCCCTCCTATCTTCCCAGGCCCTCCCCCTAGCCCTCCTCTCTGTTCCCACCACCCAGTCCACTCCCCTTCTGTTTCTGTTTAGGAAAGGGTAGGTCACCCAAGAGTATCAACAAAGCACGGCATATCAAGTTTCAGTAAGACTGAGCACCTCTCCATGTATGAAGGCTGGGCAAGGCAATCCAGAATGAGGAGTAGGGCCCCAAAAACCAGTAAGAGAGTCAGAGACAGCCCCTGTTCCCACTGTTAGGAGTCCCAAAAGAAGACCAACCTACATAACTTGCAGAGGGCCTAGATCAAGGGTCAGCCCCCTGAAGGCTCCTGGTTGATGGTTCAGTCTCCATGAGCCTCTATGAGGCCAGGTTAGCTGATTCTGTGGGTTTTCTTGTGGTGTCCTTGACCCCTCTGGCTCCTACAATCTATTCTCCCCCTCTTCTGCAGGATGCCCCATTCTCTACCTAAAGCCTGGCTGCGGGTTTGCATTTGTTTCGGTCAGTTGCTGGATGAAGTCTCTCTGATAACAATTGGGCTAGGCAGCAATCTGTTCACAGGAGATGGCCAGTTCAGACTCTGCTATTGCTAGGAATCTTAACTGGGGTCCTCCTTGTAGATGCCTGGGAGATTCCCTTGCGCCAGGTTTTTACTTGACCCTGAAATGCACCCCCCCTTCCAGTAGTCTCTTTTAGTACTCTCCCTCTCTGGTTCACCCCCCTAACCTACTGGTTTATGTTTCCAATCCCTCCAGCCATCAGTCTACTCATGAAATCTCTATTTCCCCTTCCCAGGGAGATGTGGGAGGGTTCATCTGCCCATGAACCCTCCTTATTTCCTAGTCTACTATGCTACAATCCACAGTCCCACAGAGACTAGGAAACAAGGACACACTTCTTAAACATCACTAAACATTCCACTCACTGGAGCCCAAGGATTTAAATACCCAAGACTATGAGGGATATTTTTCATCTAAACTACTATGGGCAGTATGCAGGCTTCCTGCCAACCTTTGCTATATGATTTTTACATTTCAACTATGGATCCATCCTTCCCAGGATTTCAGCAACTAGTAATCAACCTTGGAAAAAGTTATGCACAATATGAATATCTGTGACTCAGAGGACTGTGCCAATGGATTTGTAAACACAGAACCTCTTTGTTGATTCATAATGGCCATGGATTATTCCTTTGCCTCTTCTGTGACCAAGTTCCTTAAAATCATGGTTGTTTCATAGGGCCAGAATTTCTCTTGCTCAGCATTACTCTTCTTCCTACTTTGTGGAATAAGAATGAACCAACAAACCATTTCCTACTGTTGACACTAGAGAATATCCTTTTGAATGTGTTTATTTCCTAACCATTCTGAATTTGTTATTAGAGGTAGTATGTCCTACATTGTAAAGTTCTTCATCAAGGTTTACATTTTATAATGTATAGCAGAAAGTTATCTTTCTGCTAACTTTCAGGGTCTCAAATATGGCTTTAGTGCCATGCTTTAATTTTAATTTATATGTGGTTTACATCCAATTTAAAGTTGTGTTGTTCCTTCAAAGAATTTGACAGAGATTAGTGCATTGTGCACTTTGCCAACTTCTTTAAAAGTCTTTCCCGATTTGCATTGAAATCACATTCAAATTGTCTTTGTGTAGCAAATAAAATATTTGATCAATTCATCTGAGACATGATTAGCACCCATTTGCCTAATCTCTCTAATAATTTGACAGGTCAGAATCCTAACTGGTCTCTCTGCTCCAGCTCTTATTTTCTTCTTCAGCTTAATTTCGACATAGCACTCAGAAGTATTCTGTTAAAAATAAAGTCAGATCATGTCATTTTTCTCTCCAAAACCCTTTAGCAGCTTCCTTTTCACAGAGACAAAAAAGTCTGAAGTTCACATTATAAATTGCAATCATTTTCATGTTTCTTGGGCTTCTTCTGCTTCTTTAACATAATCTCAACACTGTTTCACTCCAGATCACAGCACCTGAGCCATCCTGCCCTGCAGTTATTATTCAAAACTAACAGCATCCCTCTGGAGTCCCTTTCAGCTAGCACGCTAAGGTGAAGAGTCTCTCAAACCCAGAAGACTTTCTTGATCATCCTATCCAAAAAGTTGGTATGTCACCGCAAGCTATGTTTTTTTTTTTTTAAAAAATTCCATCAGAACTTATCACCAGCAAGAATCTATTTTATTCATTTGCCTTGCTTATTATCTTTCCCAGGTAACTTACGTAAATACATAAATAAGGCCTATTTTTTGCTTTGTTCTCTTCTGCATCTCCAAAACTTATACTCATCTGGCATAAATTATGGGCTAAACACTTAAGTTAAACTCAAGGTCACATGGTTGATGTCCTAATTCTCAGTGCCATGGTATTAGTAGGTGATGCCTTTTCTCAAGTGACTAAGTTTAAGCTAGATCTTGGAAATATATCATTCGTGATGGGGTTAGTACTAGTTTAAAAAGATGAGTGCGTACTAGGGATTCCTCTCACTTGCCTCATAAGGACACAGTAAAATGGCAGAGACTGTAAGTCATTAAAAAAACCCACTCTAAAACCTGAGAATGCTGCCATTCTGATCTTAAGACTTCCCACTTTCAGATCTATAAGAAAATAAATGTCTGTTGCTTAATTCACTCAGTCTATGGTATTCTAATACGGTGACTAAGGAAACTGACTCATGGCAGACAGTCAACAGCTGGTCTATACATAGGTAAATAAATCAAGATCTGGAAATAAAATGACCCCAAGACTTGGGTCTGGATGACCTCTTAAGACTTGGCTTAGCTATCCAAATAAGACAAATAAGATGTTCCATGTCATCCAATGAGTTTGCACCAAGTAAAAACAGTGATTTGAATTATAAATGACACAATTCAATCTAACATGTATCAAAAGAAATAATGAAGCATACTAATCATGAGGTCTGGAGTTAGAATTTGAAGACTCAATCCTTTGCTTCACCAAGTCCTACTACCCACTGAATATCTTGTGATTGCTTGTATCTTATCTATAAGATATTTATAATAGTAAAAATACTGGTCTCAAAGAACTATTATAAGAATTGAAAAAGTTAATATGTGATCACATTTAGATGAATTCTTAGTGTATATTTTTTGATCAATAAATTCTAGAAACTGTGAAGCTTCTTGAGTTCATTCTGGTATAAACACACACACACACACACACACACACACACACACACACACACACACAGAGTCTGAAAGCCAAATATCTATAATTTTGCAAACTATCCTGGTGTTATATTCCCTCTTTCAGATAAAAAGAATCTTGGACATATCTTCCATGCCATAGTTTATTCTTTAAATTTATTTGAATGAGCAATCCGTTTTAAGTTTCAATAATAAACAGTTTCACTGTTTTGGAGCTTCCAAACCTCTCAAGGGTTCTAACTGTCTTGAGATGAATTAACTAATCCCAAAACCTTTGTAGAAGACTCTGAGGACAAAGAAATTGTTCCTACTTCTATTCTTCAGTATAAGCCACATTTACAATCACACAATCAGAACATTAAAGTTGGAAGATGTAGGAGTTTTTTCATTATATATATATATATATATATATATATATATATATATATATATATATATATATATATATATATATGGGTCCCCTAAAACTGAGTTGCAGACAGTTGTAAGCTGCCATTTGGGTGCTAGGAATTGAACCAAGTTCCTCTGGAAGAGCAGGCAGTGCTCTACTGAGCCATCTCTTCAGCCCCTGTAAGATTTCTTTTAATTCACCTTCATCCTTTTCCAATGAGCAAACTGAAATCCTAAGAAAGATTTCCAAATGTGTGCTCACTATGGCATACAATTCTTTGGCCTTTAACTTTCCTATTACATCAGGAAGAATTAACTCCAAGTGTCACACTTTCTACTAGGGTGGAAAAAATTATATCTTTTCAACATAAGTAGGTCATTACAATTCAATGTCTCTAACAATGCTTAAGTGCTAGGGAGATCTCAAACATCAATGTGTAGGTTGTCAAGTGACAGAACACACTTGCTTTATATAAATATACTTGCATAAATATTGTTACATTGAATGCATCATAAGGACAGTTCACTACTTTTACAGATTAAAATTTTGCCTTTATATATAGAACAAAATCTGAAATAAAACTGAAAGCTGATTTTTTTTGTAGTTGAAATGGTAGACCAAAAAGCATATGGTTGCCATATTACTGACATTTTGTAACTGAAAATCTCTTTCAAACTGATTTATCTCTATCTAAGTTTTAGGAATTTAACATTTTGATATTTCTGTGCTAACTAAAATAAATCACCTGAAGACATAGTATATTATTTTGTGAAAAGGTGGTATCTTAGAAGACTTTAAAGTTTTACACCAATCATCTGTTTCTACCACTGCAGGAGAACCATCCCCAAGCGACACAATTAAGCTTGCAAAACCATTCTATCCTTAACGACACAGGAAACTTGTTTCTGAATTTTATGCTCCTAATTTCTCTTACTTTCCTTCTCTGCTCATGAATTTCTATCTGTTTGCATAACTTGATGTGCATAGCATGGCCATGCCTTTAGGCAACACACTACTTATGTTTAGGAAATTGCTCTTACCCTTGGGAATGTTGGACAAGAATATATTTTCTGGGAAAGCTTGTCTCCTTGTATTAGAATGCCAGAATACTGAATAGTGCACAGCAGAGATTAGGTTATTTTGAAATGGCATTGCATAAGTATTTATAACCCTACAACAAGAATTATTTATTTTTCTCAAATTAGTAAAATTCAAATAGTAGTTGGTATTGTACTTCAATATTTCCACAAGAAATAATCAGTAGCTGGGCAGTGGTGGCATGTGCTTTTAATCCCAGCACTCAGGGAGGCAGAGGCAAGTGGGTCTTTATGAGTTTGAGGCCAGCCTACTCTACAGAGTGAGTTCCAGGACAGCCAGAAGTACAGAGAGAAACCTTGTCTCAAAAAAAAAAAAAAACAACCAAGCAAAAAAAAAAATCAGTGTTAAATATATATGAAATACTGATAAAAAATACACATTGAAGATAGATATATTTTATATTTAGTAATAGCACTTATGCCAGTGGGTTAATTTTTTTAAAAGTTACATTTTACATCAAGTAGGTACAGGTGTATTTTATATTTAGTAATAGCATTTATACGTGATCCTTGATTGAATCCCAGTTTCCACTCATCAACTTCTTTCTAGATGAGCTAAGTGCATTGGGCCCATGGAGCTATTAGCTTTCTTGTAGGAGAGACAGATATCAGTCCCTTCAGAATAGTGAATTAGCTCTTGCCTTGTAGCAAAGCTTTCTCCTGCTTTCTCATCACAATGGGGCTCCTTTAACCAAGCCTCTTGCTAATGTAACCAGAGAGTAAAATGGCAGTCTGAAGAAGAAAATGAAATCCACTAAAAGACAATGATTAAGTGGGTGTGTCTTCAGCTTCTCACTGTGTTCCAACCCGACATGACTAACCCACAATGTTGAGGGTGGCCCTCTGGGTACCCGCAGCAATTTCTCTGAATATTGAAGTGCAAAATAGAAGCAAAGCTATCATTTTGTTTGAAAAGACTAAATACTTTATGTAAAAAGATGTAATACTGGATACACTTTATATCACACAATAAAATATTCCTTCTTTTAAGGTATTTTATATTTAATAATCATCTTACAGCACATTTTATAATTTTAAATAATTTTTAAACCCCAAACTTAAAATTATGTGGTACTCCTTTACCACATTAGGTTGAAAGTTGAAAAATGGAGAAGGATTAAAATGTTATCTTCCTGAAGATGTTACAACTTTAATGTTGACCATTTATTTGATTTTATAAAATTATTTTTTTCCTGAGATCATTAAAAATTAATATGCCAAGATTATATTTACTAGTAAATTTGGGAGCCAGGAAAGATGCTAAGAATATATAGCTGTTTAGAAAAACAAACCTCAGCTTCGTCTGAGTAAGGGTAAACACATGTATTTTAAAGATGAAAAGTAGCCTTGAACTACCAGCTAAGGTAGCATTGTCCTAGAGACTCGAAAGAATGTAGCAAGACAAGTTGAAAACAGCTAAGGTTGAAAAGGAAAAAGTGTAAAGTATTTTTTTTTCTATACATGATATTGCTTTGTTAACAGTACATTGAAAATATCTACCCCTCCCTCCCCTAAAAAATGACATGAAGGAAAAAGAATGATCGATCTCTCCAGCAAATTCTCAGGTTTATGCTCACAAGGATAGCATCTAAGTCAGCAAGAATAGGGAATGTAGCTTAGAAACCACTAGCGCGTTTAGTTTTATAAAGAAATATATTTAATGAAGAATATATTTAATAAAATGTTTGAAATTGCTTCACTGAAAAACCAAAATGAAAGTCACTGTTGAGGAAAATTCAAACAAATAGAGAAATACTATTGATTAATAGGATGACTCGACTGTAAGGTACTGACTTCACTGGAAGTGATCATTTCTAAACAAAATTGTATAATGCCTTTTTCCATTCCTCGTCTCTCCCCCTTCTCTTCTTTACATTCCTTCATTCCTTCCACTGTCTTCCATCCTTCCTCCATTCCTTCCTTTCTTTTTGCTGGTAGAAACAACCCAATTTGTGTGTGTGTGTGTGTGTGTGTGTGTGTGTGTGTGTGTGTGTGTGTGTGTGTATGTATTATACACACACAATACTCAATGCAAATATCATCAAGTAGTCAAAGTAGTCTTGAAAGCACCATGGCAGCCCAGTTATAAAAATAATGAACACTCTGTAGTTCAGTATAAAGGTCAACTGAATGGAATTAAGTCTACAAATGGACACTAACAGCCAACAGATTTTGACAAAAAGGCCCAGAAATTCTATGAGGAAAGGAAAAAATTTTTTTAAACAAATTGTCTTGAATAGCAGGCTACCCACATGGAAAACAATGAACCTTAAATCATATCTAACACTAATTTATATGTGATTCTAACTTACATATGTGTATGTATACACACATATGTGTAGGTATAGATCCTAAAAATTCTTTAAAAATTAAAAGGTGTGAGTAAACATTTCTTTGAAGAAGAGAAAGCAATAAAAACTCTTAAGGGTAAGCTGTATGCTCGGTAGTACATTGTCACACACAAAACACAAAACAGCCTGAATCTATCTTTGTCTCATAATGTTGAGTACGGACCTTTTTTTTTTGTTAACTGCACTGGTCCTTTACACACACACACACACACACACACACACACACACAATGATTTCAGGTTTTAAGGGATTCCTGTGTGTGCAAACGTACGAATCTTGGTGTTACTCTTTTCTTGTGGTTTTCTGTGGTTCTTTTCTAAATCCCAGGGAGTCAGACAACCTCTTCTGACCTCTACCAGCACCAGGTACGCACTCAGTACATAGACATGCATGCATGTGGTCACACATACATGAATAATAAAAATATAAAAATAAATCAGCCTTACAAAAATGTTCTAAATAAATAATTATAATAAACCTAAGATACACTCATGTGTATGTGTAGGTACTATTTTACATTTTACATTTAGTATGTAACACATACTTATAACATCTTTCCTATATATACTATCATCTTTGTAAGAAATAAAACTCAGTTAAACCTATAAACTTACGAGGGAGAATTATTAATATTTGAAATTATACCTGCTATGTCTTCTTAGTAATAATAATGATCGTTAAAGATTGATATTAAAATAGGAGGTAAGCACTTTTTCCTTCCCCTTTAGAAGACTTAGATGAAACAAATACAAAGAGCTGACAATTGCTGAGTACTTGTGTCCAAGACCGAGTTAAGTTCCTCACGTGTCAAATCTATAAATCTTACATCATCCCAAATAGTAGTGACTGTGCCAGCCATTTCAACTCTTGAGATGAAGAAGCTGAGAGCAGAGAGACTAAGTAGTAGTAGTGGACCCAAGTACATCTGCATCATCAGATGGTGTGATCCAAGATTCAGTTCAGGAGAGCCAGCTCCAGGGACTCCTGTGAAGGTCAATCTGTAGTTGCAGGGGGAGCTTCCTAAAATTCCTCTGCTTCGCAACTGTGTGGTTATCTGGGAATTACACTGCTCGGCCTTCGCTATTACAAACCCGGGGTAGATCTTACTTGTTCCAGATATCACCCACCAGTATCAATCCACTTGAATCTTTATGTACATTAGACTGAAAAAGCAGTTGTTGCCATTAGGGTTGTGGCTAGAGTGAAGAACAAGGACATAGCCAAAGCAGGAAAGGAAGAGATGATATTGAATGCCTTACCTGGGGCTTTTTCAACTTAAACACATTGATACAGAAAAGAAGGGAATGGCCGAGCTCAGCTTTAAACTCATGGTTATCCTAGCTTTTTAGCTTCCCAGTAGAGCAAAACTTCTCCCCCTTTTTATTCTGTTCTGCTCCTGAAGCTCCCTAACTGTGGGGGCATATTTATTATCCCTAATTTAATATTCTGCTTGTGAGACTGGATTTAAGCAAATGATGACTAACTACCTTTGGTCCCTAGGAAATAGAATAGCAGAGTCTTTAGCTCTAAAAATTCTAGCTGCAAAATAAAAGGAAGCTCATAAAACCTGACTGGGTGTTTCCAGCTAACTAAGAAAGGAAATTATCTAATTTGCCAAATAGGAAAACATGGTCTGTCTCTTTACTATGCACATGCTGAAACAGAGCACTGATAAATCCTGTTACCCAAGCTCTGGAGGCCATTCAGCTCTAACCTTTGTATCTTTTCTCCACATCTTTTGCTTCTTTTGATTTTTCTCAGACATCCCCACTTTGAGAAAGGAACAAACAAACTCAATTAAGTTTCAACCAAGTCCTTTGAATATTCTTGGAAAATTTTCCTTGAAGAGGGTTAGGGTAGAGGGAAATGTTTATGTTAGAAAGTAAAACACTGTTCACGACTCCAAAGCTTTTACTCCTCAGACATCTTGCATCATGGAAAATGAAAATGGAAATCCTTCAAAGTACATAAACAATATTGTGTGGGTTGTGAAATTGATACCTGAAGTCATATCACTGATGTTTAATTCCTTGTTATATTTTAATAAGAAAATAATACATTTTGAGGAGTGAAAATTAAAATAACATGGGTCTGGGGGTTTAGGAATATTACCTATACTCACCATGCTCAAGAACTTGGATTCAATCCTAGCACCAGAAAAAGAAATTTATGCTTGTGGTTGTTTAGCAGTAAAGAAGGACTTGACAGAAAAATGCTAAAATACATAAACACAGACACAATACACACACACACACACACACACATACACACACACACATGTGGATCCATATATAGTAATTGGAACTATTTTCAAATAGTAAATTTCATTACTTCCATTACTGAGATGTATTCACCCAACATTTAAAGGTAAGGTCTTCCTGATCTGTATTTTAAGTTGCTACAATATGGTCAAGAGTACCCAGGGAACACAAGAAACAGCTGGAGCGTAAGACCTTGTAACTGGTTCCAGAAGATGTGAAGCTCACATTTGATGGTCTATCTAAGCTGTTACTTTTAACATTATAATATGGCATTCTCTCTGAAAACAAGTCCAAGTTGGATGATGTAAAGAGAAAGTTACCATGAAGAATCCATATCTTCCTCATGCTTAAATCCCTTCAGTGCCTCTCTACTAGCTTTCTGATAAGGTCCAAATGCCATAACAACCACAATAGCTTTTATAATCTCTTTATAACCCATTTCCCCACCTCATCTTTTCTATTATCATCTACCAGCTCTTCACTCATCCTACATAAAACACTCAGCTCTTGAATAGATCCTGATTTTTGTATCCTGGACTCTGTGAGGACCTTTTGCAACTACTGTCCTGCTTAGGAAGAGTAGCATCTCATGATGATTGAGCATCTCATGTGATTGCTGTTTTACTGTCCTAGTCTAATCCCTGTCTATATAACATGTATCTTCAGACCACCTATTAATCTCTGATTTATTATACATTAAAGAAATAAATTGTGTGTCTTCATAAAATTGTTTTAGTATCAAATAGAAACAATCCTTTTTGCAATCTTTGAGGATTTCTTTCTTTTCTATGATCTTTTCTTGTGCTGAATTTGTTGCTTTTGCAATTTCATTTGTATCTCTTTTATGTTCATCCAGACTGCAACTTGTATTCTAGTTACTTTTTGTTGCCATGATAAAATACTAAGACCAAAAGTGACTTGGGGAGGAAAGGGTTTATTACATTTTCCAGGTTTCAGTCAACCATAGAGGGAAGCCAAGGTGGAACCTGGAATCAGGAATTAAAGCAGAGACTGTGAAGGAATGCTCCTTACTGGCTTGCTCTCCATGGCTTGCCTAGGTTGATTTCCTATACCACTTAGGACTACCTTCCCAGGGGTGGTAATGCCCTCAGAGGAATTAACTCTTCTATATCAATAATTAATCACAAAAATGGCACACAGAAAGGCCCACAAACCAATCAGGTGAATGCAATTTCTCAACTGAGGTTTCTTCTGGGGCAACTGTAATTTGTATCAAGTTGACAAAAACTAACCCATACACGTTATGGATTTTTTCGTTATTATCAGTTGTATCTCATTATCTCTCGTGTCTAAAACAGTGTAAAAAGCTTTCAAGAAGCAACTTAATTTTACAACAAATAATGCTATAGTAACATTATTTTTCTTTAAAAAATTGGAAGAGCCATATTGCTTATGAGTGTGGTATTCAAAATATCCAGGATGTGTATGCCAAGAAGTACTCTTAGGCTTCTCTGGGGTTATCTATAGAGCTGTGGGACTATGTCTGTTTATTTTATTCTATTTCATTTTATAGGGTTTACAAATTATTTATAATAGTGTAATATGAAAATGATATAAATATTGAGAGTATTTTTCTCTAAGGACTTGTGCTTTTCATGATTCAGTGGCATTTAGTATTGCTGATCACTTCTTAGTAGAAATATTTTCTTCTTGGCTTATGTGTTAAAATCTCTCCAGAGTTTGCTTGTGAATCTTTGTAATCTGTTCTTGTCTTATTGATTCTTTCTATTCCTAGGCCATAGGTAGCTCCATGTTCCTTTTCTAGGTCCATGACTCCTTCAGCATCTTTTTATCTGGAGAACAGCATCATTTCCTATGACTTTACTTATAATTTATGATCTGAATGCTACATTTCTTAAGTTCTCCAGTTGATTCTGATTCTGAGAGTCTCATGTCGAATCATCTGTTTGACACATGGAACACTGACCATCATCTCAGACTTAATGTGCACAAATGCCTGCTCTTCTCTCTGAACGACACCACCTTTCACTCAAAACAAGCTAGAAATCTCACTGTTGACCTTTACTCCTTTCTCCCTTCAACTCACACATACTTTCGTTACCTAGCACTGTTGATTGTACCCTGGTTGTTGGGTTGAAAGAAAATGGCTCCCATAGGCTCATGGGGAGTAGCACTATTAGGAGGCGTGACCTTGTTGGAGGATGTGTTTGTGTCACTGGGGATAAAGCCTGAAGTTGAAGCCTAGACTGCCTTTGGAGACCCTAAGATGTTGGAGATGCCAGATTTGTGGGATATTTGCCAAGGAAAAGAAAGTTGCTAACAGGGTGAGGAATTGGCACAAGAGAGAGAGAGAAGTATTTTGCAGTCAACAAATCTGAAAGGAGATGGAGATCTGAAGAGTGCTTTGGCATCAGACATGGAGAAGCAGAGTTTGGGGTTTGCCCAGCTGACTTTTGGTCTCGCTTTGGTCCCTTTCCTTTCTTTTGAAACGGTAATGTACATCCTGTGCCATTATATGTTGAAAGTACATGATCTATTTTTTCTATTTTGGATTTACATGGGATTATAGTTAAGAGAGTATCATGAGTTTCAGAAGAGACTTTGGACTTTTAAACAGTATTGAGATTGATAGACTATAGGGACTTCTGAAGTTGGAGTAAATGTGTTTTTGCATTTTGATATGTCTTTAAGTCTATGGGGGCCGGGAAGTAGAATGTGGTGGTCTGAATGAAAATGGCCCCCATAGGCTCATAGGTAGTGGCGCTATTTGGAGGTGTGGGCCTTGTTGGAGGAGGTGTGTGCCCTTGTTTGAAGAAGTGTGTGAACTGAGCTGGACTCTGAGGTTTCAAATGCTTAAGTCAGCCCCATCTCTTTCTTTCTGCTGCCTGCTGATCCATATTTAGAACTCTTGACTCAATCACCAGCATCATGTCTGCCTGAATGCCACCATGCTTCCTGCCATGGTGATAAATGAACTAAACCTCTGAAATGTAAGCCAGCCCCAGTTAAATGTTTTCCTTTATAAGAGTTGCTATGGTCTTGGTGTCTCTTCACAGTGATAGAAAACCCAACTAAAACACCTCATAAGTTTCTCTCAAAACAATCTATGCCATTCCATCCTCAGGACAGTGTCCACCAAATCACAAATATGCCCATTATATTGCACTCATGTTTCTCCCAAAGGCCTCCCTAAATCTTCCTGAACTTGTCCTTGGTGGATAGTATTGAAACTGCTATATGTTTATTAAAAACTAAGTTACATATGTTAAACATGTACCAAATACTGGAAACCTATAGGTGATATGAACTCTGATCACAGGCTCTGCTACAAATTAATTCATGGTATGGCTGGAAACAGGAAAAGTAGAGTGGACAAGGAAGGAACCAGAACATTTGTTCTTATTTCTAACAATTTCAACTCAATGTTTCTCATGGTTTTGGACCAAAATAGCAATTCTAATTTCATCTAACTGTCAAAAAAAAAAAATCAAATGCATCCTTCCCCTGCTCAAATGTACCAGTACCAGAATCTATATTATCTTACTGAATCTTTACACTAACTTTAAGGAAGAAAACATTATTCTACCTTTTGAAGATAACAGGTTAATGTACACAAAGTAGAAGACTACATAATCAACCATTGCCTCTCAATCCATTGACAACTGTCTTTGACTTTTCTATCCCTTCCCCTCACATTCCTGCCATTAACCAATATGCTGATCATGCCTTGCTTAATGTCCCTAAAAGACGTCCACAATATTCCATTCTTATTGCTAGTACTGTTTTCTTATTTGAGCAGATTTGACAATTGTTTTCTATTCAGAGGCCACACCTTACTATGCTGGCTTGTTATATCAGAACTATAGTTCATAGGTAGAATTGGAAACTGCTGGATGTAATGGGTCATTTGTGTTAATATGCAATGTAGAGGCTAGGTGCCCTAATTCAGGTAGTGGCTTGAAAAATAACTTACTAAAAATTTGAAGCTTGAGGGGGCATAGAGGTGATTTGATTTAACATTCCAGTAGTAAAGAACAAAAGAAAAATGAAGTTAAAATGTTAAATGTTTTACCCGCTTGAGGTTATACAACAAGCTTTTGTAAGAGCTAGGGCCCAGATCTGACCCCAATAATTCAAAGTCCAATCCTTATTCTCTACTCATTCCTCTTATGTTTTATTTCAGGCTTCTTTTATTTCATAAACTGATTCATCATGCATTTCTTTTAAAATGCAAACTGGTCGTGTTAGTTTTAAATGTATTTAAATGGTAGAAAATCTAATCCAAGTGGCTTATTTAAATTGATCCTAGAATTTAAATGTTTATATATGAGAAAAAAATGGTAACTGACAGAGTCTATCCAAGATGTCGGGGCCAAACTAATGATATTCATTAAAAATAAGGAAATGAGAAGACTCAGGAAGAGATTTTTAAAAGAGAAGAAATCTGTCTAGGGCTGCTTTTCTAACCAAATCAGGTGCAGAGTTAAGGGAAACCAAGAAAAGACCAGGTCTGGAGACAGTACTAAGTGAGTTAGAGATCCCGTCAGCAAATGCAGCTCTCTGGTTTCCTCTCTGACAGCAAGGAGCACGATACATCTGCTCAGAGCACCAGGGTATCTCGGGCCTTGTACACTCTATTGTATCTCATATTGCAGGCCTCTTGCCCTGTTTGACTAGACTGAGTAATTTCAATGGTAGTTTGCCAAAAGCTATGGTAAATGAGCCCTGAAATGCATCCCTTGGTTGTGGCCTCTACATTATCAACATTTTCCAGGCATGTAAGAGATTGCTTTGATTATATTCATGTCCCTCTTTTCACTCTAGGCCATTCTTTTTTTTTTATTGATGTGGGTTGAGTCTAATGTGAGGGTCTTTGTAACTGTTCTTTTCCCAAGTCTCTTTCCTCAAACAGAAATATAGACTAGAGTGTTAAGGATTCTTAACACGATGAAGAATGGAAGGACCAGTCACGCTGGGTTTGGAATTCTAAACCCTTCTCTCTAATTAGAAGTTGAAGTTGGCTTATGTTCCAGAGGTGTGCAGTTCGCATATCTTGCATGTATAATTCCTATGGCTTGAGGCTATGGCTATGAAGTCTGTAGGTACAGATAACTAGTTAGGTTTGATAAGAGTTGATAAGGAAATGGTGGGAATATGCCAGCCACTGGGAATCAGACATTTATGCCTTAAAAACCTTGGGGTACTACTTTCACAACCAAGGCAATCATGATAAGATAGTCATGTGGTTTTAGTCACAAGAACCGTTTTCATGGGACCATATTAACAGACACGACCATAGGTACTGGAATTTTTTTTAAGTATATGTAGTACTCATTTTCATATGTAACTTAGGCATGGTTGCTCAGAACTGGTTTAAGTAGAAGCCTCTTTGGTAACCTAGATTTTAGGTATATGCCAATTTTACCACCTGTTCTGAGTTTGGCAGGATCTGAGTTTGTAAAAAAAAAAAAAATGAAATGAAATAAATGAGAAATTTCAGTGAGAAAATGAGTTACAGGTATAGTTTTTGCAGGTAGAGATCATCATGTTTCCATTTTTGGTATGTTCAATAATTCAATGTTAACTATTAAGCAAAAATCTGGGTGCTTCTGTTAATGCTCTCCGTAATTAGGAAAAATATGTCTAAAACAAGATTTGAAGGAGGAGACTTAAGGATTTAAAGATACAACAAAAATAAAAATGTAAAATATTAGGTCAGTGAACCAGATAGCTTATACTGAAAGTAGCTTCTTGTATCTGGCAATCTCCAGGATGAAGGCAATAGTCATCCATTAAACAAGGTCATGTTAATACATAGTGACAAGAGGAAAGATTCCACAAGTGAGTAATGGCTGTTGGAGTCTTTTAATTAGGCAACCATTTACTAACCAACATGGCATTTTTAACCTTGGAATAAAAATGGCTGAAGATCTGAAAGAATCATCATAGCAAAATTTATCTGGAGTATTTCACCACAATGTGAAAGCATGCCAGAAGATTTTGAATTTGTTAAGGGACTGGTACAGAACAGTGAATAGGTAGACAGACAGACAGACGATAGATTTTTCTGTACCTATGTGAGTTGTCTAAAATAAGATAAAGGCAAGATAAGGGTAACGGTAATGACAGTGATACTGATGTTTTGCAATAGAAGTTTAAAAATTCAGAAAATTTAGCTCTCTGTATAGGAAAACATAACAAAGCCCAGTTGTATGATTTGCTGTAGATTAAGAAGGCACTTAGCATATTAGACATTTATGATTGTGTAGTTATTGCATAGGTCATGAAGATGTTATACTTTGAGTGCTGGTTGCAGATGATAATTGCATTAATCACACTTATTTTTTACAAATACAATTCACTGCCCTACTCATTGAAAGAAAAGGTCAGATAGTTTTCATTATACAACTCATCCATGCAAGAAATTGTGAGAAAAACACACAATTAAAGTAATAAGGACAAAAGCACCCATTCTTTCATCATATAAAAATAGCAAAAATTACTATTCGGCTTGTGCCCTAATTTCCTATGTATCATGTTTGGCTTTTGGTTTGTGTTACATAAAGAGTTATGTTAATATTGTATAGAGAATTCAGCATACTTTAAAAAATGTTGTCATAGCAACAAAAGCATTTTCTGCATTATATGATTTTACATGACTATGAGCATCAATTTTCCAGTTGTGTGAAATTACATCAAGAGGGTGTTTATTCATTTGATATTTCTAAACATTTATGTTGCCTCCCATCTTTCATTTTTATATATAAAGCCAGATAAACATCATTTGCCTAAGCCTTTCTCAGTACTTGGTGTTCTAGTTTTCTTGCCTAGAAGAACTTTCTAGAAAGGCATTACATTCCAGAATATTTTCACTTATGCTTTGGTGAGAAAATAAGATTGCAAATTTTCTACCTGTGTATGGAGAAGCTATTAAGTCTGAGTCATTTTTATATTGAATATTTTATATATGGAAACACGAATCAAGCCTGTAAATAATATTTACCTCTTCATCATTTCCATATTCACTGTTAGAAATTCTATTAGCCAGAACTTTCAAATTATTTTATAACTGGATATAGAAAAAAAACGCATGCTTTGCCTTTAGAAAAATCTGAGTGCAGACTGTGAGTCTGAGGAAAAATAGCAATAGAAATTTGGCCAGGTTACAAAACACTCAGAGTCCGGGTACTTGCTGACAAAACAGAAGTAGTACTAGTTACCTTCACAGATTAGTCTGTAGATTATTGTGTGTGTGTGTGTGTTTTTTTTAAGAGGCTGGTGTGGGATAGATATTTTAATGGTGATAGGCTTAAAAGATTTTTGTTGTTGTTGTTTGTTTTTTATGTTTTTGTTCAATAGCTGCCCAGCTAGGAATCTTTTGATACCCCTTGATTCTTAAAAATGTCCCTTGCAATGATATCATGTTGATTATGTGATCCTTTCAACATGCTTTGAAACATTCTGCACGTATCCACATGTACTCTTTTATTATTCCTATTATATCAGTTAGAACATTGACTTTCAAAGTTTTCTGCAAAGGCACCGAGGAAAGAAAGCCTTTGTCATCCATGGTATCTCAAGCAACAATTCTCTTTTCTTCTGCCACTTACCATTTTCACTAAGTGAGAAACTATGTTGTGGTAGGCCTGAGGCTTTAGGGTTCATTTGTTTCAGCTCTGATGTTTTCTTTTGTTGATAGTGAAGTTGGTGAGAAGAATCATATGACACTGTTAATAAAACAAAAGATGAAACAAAATCTACCAAATGTGGCATTGTTATCAACTGACTGAGTAAAGTATGAAAGGAGGTTGATACAAAATAATGCATTAAACATCCAATGTAAGAATATACATTGCTTGGAGTTTTGTGAAGATCTATGTTGCAGAATATTATTTTAAGGTGTGTTAGTTTTGTTTATGTTGCATTTGCTTAACTCTATGAAGCTCTGTTATGGTGCCTGTCTAAAATATCTGAAAGTCTAATAAAAAACTGAATGGCCAATAGCAAGGCAGGAGAAAGGATAGGTGGGGCTGGCAGGCAGAGAGAATATATAGAATGAGAAATCTGGGAGGAAAGGAGAAGTGAGAGAACGAGGAGGACTCCAAGGGCCAGCCACCCAGCTACACAGCAAGCCATGGAGAAAGAAAAAAAGAAAGAAAGGAATGAAGGAAGGAATGAAGGAAGGAAGGAAAGTAGGTATACAGAAACAGAGAAAGATAAAAGCCCAGAAGCAAAATACAGGTGGGTTAATTTAAAGTTAAGAAAAGCTGGCAAGAAACAAGCCAAGCTAAGGCCATGCATTCATAATTAAGAATAAGCCTCCATGTTTGACATATTTGGGCATTTGGTGGTGGGCCACCCAAGATAAGCAAAAACAATCAACAATATAAACAGACTCTTAGCAGTTATGTAAGATGAATTTAGCCTTAATTTCATACAAGATACAGCTAATTCATCAAGAATTGCCAGATTTTAAATTTAATAAGGCTCAAATTTTGAAGGTAGTTAGAATGGGCTTTTCTGTTAGTTTTACTCAATCAGACAAAGACCCAGAAGAGGTTCATTGTCTTTCATAAGCAGCTTCTATTTTCCCAAATTACTAGACAGTAATTTATAGAGGCCAGAATCTAGACAGTGGATTGCACAGGTGATATTTGTCTATGCTTTATAGGATAGGACCTGTAATGATGGAAGTTGTACTTAACCATCAATCAGAATTCAGGTGCCCTCTTCCTCTCTGCTCTATGTCACTATGGAACAAAATTCTATGCTACTCAACAAAAGCACAGCCAATATCTTTGACTGACAGCTAATCCCAACACAGATGTTAGATTTAGGGACTAGTATTTCAGGATTCAGTTGTTACAATAAGTTGTACACAGAGTATCCCAGACATCTATCAGAAACTAAACTATGGAGACAAATAAGGTTACAAGCAACTCTATTTGGCACTCTGTTTGCAGTGTGGAAGGGACATGATCATTTCCCTGCTGATAAGGACTTGTTTTATATCATACAGACAGCTCAGGTGCCTCGTGATGTTTAATATTTCCAGCTCTGTGCATGCATTGGCTTTGTTTCCACTGTAATTAAAGCTTCTTCCTTGGGCTATGCTTCCTTTCATCTATCCTCAGCACCGTCGAGGACTTCAGACTGGGTATCTGGGGGTTTTGTTGCTGCTTTTATTCTTTTAAATTCGTCTTTATAAACAGAATCTTGTATAGGTGTTGCTTTTAATGGAACTGCCTTAGACATCTATATGTACTCAGATTTGTTCAGGACTTTGTACTAAGACTGGGTGAAGGTAAGAAATGAAAGGTCTGAGGCCAGAATGTATAAAGGAAACTAGATTTTCAAAGTATGAGTTTTATATGAACCCAAGACCCTTATTCCACCTTGGTTGAAGAAACATCTTTCCACTAGAAAAAAATAAAAATCAACCTGCACGTTAAGGGCAGTTGTTTTGCCAGATTTAATTGTA
Organism: Peromyscus eremicus; assembly: GCF_949786415.1. NCBI lineage: Eukaryota > Metazoa > Chordata > Mammalia > Rodentia > Cricetidae > Peromyscus > Peromyscus eremicus. The sequence goes on along the minus strand of NC_081434.1, from coordinate 19,637,497 downwards.
ACAAGTACAGAGACAGGAGACAGGCACTTTTAAACTTGAAACACACAACTGGTGCCGGAACTACCATCCCCCTTCTCTGCTACCTTTAGTTTCATTAACCTTCAGAAATCCTTTGATTCGTGTGTCGCAAACCAATCTTATTATTCCATTAAGAGTCCAGCATGAGCAACAGAAGATCAGCCATGCCAATAATTGTGTTACCCAATTAGGACATCATTTAATAGAGGCTTCAAGTCTACTCCAAATCTTAGGTGCATGTGGAGGCGCACTGGAGGCGCTCGTCTTAGCTAATGTGCACAGTGCCCTGATAAATCTCGTCTGTCTATCTGCATAAATTTTTCCTAATCCCATTGAAGCATCTTGTCACAATTCTTGTGCCCTCTGGAAAACTACACAGACACTTCAGTCACCTTAACCCTTTGTCTAGGACTGCATGTTTTTATCCATGTTCAAAACAGCGCCAAGTCTAATATTTCACATTGTTAAGGAAGAAACTGTTGGAAGTGGGATTTGAGAGAGTAGAGAATGATGTTTAAGTAGCTCAGACTTTTCATTTATCCTGCTTAGTAATATATTCCTAATCCTTTATCAAGTATTTTGTTTTGCTGCTTTGAATTCTAATGCCTGCCATTTTCCCCCCATTTTTGCTATTAAGATTCTATTAATGATCAGTAATTAACAAAGTTTTAAGCTATGGTTAATTTAGTGAGATCCCTAGGCTTAACCTTAAGGGTGAAACCAGAGTGTGCAGGGAGAAATGTTCCTATCTCTTTCCTAGAAGTCACTTGGCAGCCACGTATCTGCGAGGAATTAGGGTCAATAATGTGAACTTTCCCACCTCCCTCTTTGGAATATATCAAGAAACATCTTTAAATGTGATTATAAGAACTTTTTTCTTTCTAACGATAGGAAAATATCTGGGATGTCTTTATTATTTCTGTCTTCCTTTCCATCTCCTTCTTTATGTTTTATTCTCCCCCTCCCCGCAACAGCCTTGAGAATTAAAGACAGGCCTTGAAAATGCCAGACAAGCACTATAGCTCCGAGCTGTATTTCCAGTCCTTTCCATTTTTTTTAAATGTTGAGATAGAGTCTAGGTAAGTTTGTTAAGAATGCCTTGTGTTTACAATCTTTTTACTTTGACCACCCAAGTACCTGTACCACAGGCCTCAGAAATATCTGCTACTTCATCACAGTCTCTTTGCTATTCTCTCTGTTGGCTTTTCTCTGCATTTTTTACTTACAACACTATTCAATGGCTAGTCTAGTTTTCTATTCAATGATAACACCTGTGTTGTGTCAGGCAGGCTTACCTCTGGAATACAAATACATTGCCGCAACCAATGAGCTGTCAGCTTCAAACATTAATTCTAATTCCTGAAACTCCTGTGCATGAGCAAGTAATCCAGACTCCCTGGACTTTCCATTTTCTTAATAAAAAAAAATGGAGAATAAAAATAAGTGCTCTCATAATTCATATTTATTAAGTAAATAAAACAATATCTGTGTGTAAGACTAGACGATGCTGTTCATATTTTATTGCTATTTTGCCTAATTACCGTTGAGAGAAAAATCTTTGCATGGTAGGCAACTGAATTAACATAGCTCTAATTTGAAGACCACGCTTGCACATAGCTGGAGTCATCATCTGTTCGTGTGATATGATTTCTCAGACGCTGAACAGGGACCAGTGCCCTGAAATATTATTCTTCCTCCTGCTCACTGGCGCCTGAAGGAAATCCCTAGAGTGTCATTGTTTTGACTTAAAGGTTTCTAGGTCCCTGCTAACATGCAAACAGGCCTGGGAGCACAGATATATTTATTTCATCCCTGTTTGCAAGCATTTTTCAGTACCTTTTCTCATACCTGGTTTTACTATTCAGTAACTAAGACCTTGAAAGACCCGAGAAGGCTTAAGACCAAAGCATATATCAAAATACTGCCTGCTGCATTTCAGTGTGATTACTTGCTTCTGAAGTTCAGAATCCTCATTTCCTTGTGCCTGGTGATGTTTTAAAAACATCTGTATGTAACAATTTAACCTGATGGACATTAAATGAATTAGTATGCCTAACAAGAGAGTTTTAGTAGGGAATGCTAAGCATTTTACTATTTCCTTTTAGCTGGAAAGTAGCCATTAATTTTAAATGCCAAATGGTGACAGACATTATTTCTAGTGGCATATGGCTTCTTGGAAGGCTTCCTTACTTCAGAAACTGGCAGTTTTGAAGATACCTCACGCTAGTCACATGGTTAGCTTTACTGATAGGCTGTCGGGGGAGCTTCCTGGAGGCTTTGGAATCATCAAAAACCTGTTTGATTTGCATTAGGTCTTTTAGTGTTGCTAGCATGCAACAGAGTCACTTTCTTCTACCATTTGAAGCACCTGAAGTTTCCATGTGGTATTTGGTTGAACATTTGCTTTCTACATTTCAGAGCCCTCCTCCCCAACTCCCATTGAGCTTCAGATATCCACACACTCCTTAAGAGGACCAAGATACATTGCTCAACTCAGCTGGTGGAAATTGGGCTGAAAAACGCCTCCCCTCCCTGAATTATTTTGTACAAGGGCCTACTGAAACCTTTCTACTTTGTCAACTCACTTCAAGAGAAGATCTTTTCACAGCTGTGTGGCTCTCCAAGCCCTGGGGACTCAACTACACAATATGTTCAGTTTCTCTGTGCAAAACCCTTCTGAGAGACAACAAAAAAAAAATGCTACAAGTATCATGTTGACGACAGTCAAAATTGTAATGACACATGGTGTTTCTCAGAGGGTAATTTGTAAGTAGGTAAAAACCCTTACCTCTGGAAACAAAATGTGTCTGTTCTCATTTATACCAAGTGTTTGTTTTGTAATTTGCTTCATGGTTAAGTACTGTAATAAAGAACTAAATACTGAGGAGGGTAAAGTTCAGTTACTGTGCATATACAACAGTCAGGCTGATTTGTATAATTACAATCTATATGCATAGCTAGGTTTTTGTTTTCTTAAAGGAAAAATTTACTTTGTCAAACGCATGATTTCCTCCCACTACAGTTTAAGTGGCATTGTAATAAGTCCTAAAATCAGCATAGTTGATTAAATATAATCTTATGACTGTATTTTAGAGCAGTAAATGTTTAGAAATGAAGTGGTGTTAGTGGAATAGGTCCCTTTGGAGCATTACAAGGTCTACACTCTTTCTTGGGCTTTACTGTAATACAAGCTAGTGTGGATAAATGCTATAGCTTCACAAGACTTTACTCACCCTCATTTGAGTGCAGACTTGTTGCCTTGACAATGTCTAAAAATGACATCAAAGTAAAAACGTACATTACATTTTAGTGAAGTATCTAGATCTATCTACCTATATATATCTTTATCAAATGGTTTTTCTTGAATATCTAATCACAGATATGATTGAGCCTAAACAAATCTGCTTCTTAACTTCAATGTGTTGTTTAAAAATGTGGCAAGCAATATTTGTATATAATAATAATATGCACTCTAACTCCCCATTGATTTATTTTTGTCTTTATCCCTTGATTCTTTTGAGCTTTAATTTCCATCTCCAAAAGTTATTGTAAGCAGCGCTTGTATACAGAAGCATTGTGGGGATGAAGTGACTCTCTGAATGGTTGCGTGAACACACATATATTCACATGTATTTTGTCATTTATGAAATGTGTTGATAATCATAGTAATTATTTTACCTGTTATAAGCTTTGGAGTACCCACTCCTCGATATATTTCATAATATAATGGTAAAAGAATAATGGATACACCAATACCAGCCATTAAATAAAAAATAAAAATGAACCATAACATATAGTTTACTTTCTGGCAATATTTTCATTTCCCATTATGTCTGCACCTCTGAGTTTGAAATCAAAGTTGGTTTATGTGTGTGTTCCAAAGTGCTCTGATCTCATGTGCTTGATCTTGAATGCTTTATTTTTAAAAATCTCACTGTAAACTGCAAAGACAAGCCTACTCAAAACTGATTACGACATTGAAGTGGATTATTTTCATTTCAATCACTTGCTTAAATGGTGCCTCTCTGATTATAAGACAGACTGAAAAATCAAAATCCTTAACCCTACTATGGACAAACACCTGTAAGAGGGGATTTGTGTCCTTCCTCTCACCAACCCTCTTCTGTCACTGAACACTGAACTCAAGACCTCATGCTTATGAGATCTGTGCTGTACCACTGAGCTATATCCCCAGCCCAATAGTTTTCTGAGGATATTTGAATTATTTATAACTCTTCAATAGCTTATAAACAGCTTTAAGAAATCATCATCTGCATCTGTAAATTTCCTATTTTTTGCCTTGGATTAATTAGTTTTCTAACATTTATGATTTAAAAAAAAACAGATAAAATCTGTTTGAAGAGGAAGCATTCATTCTGGCTCACAGTTTGAGGATACAGACAATTACGATAAAGAAATCAGGTTAGGTGGAACACCAAGAGCAAGCAGGGCACATTACATGCACAGTCATGAAGCAGAGAGAGAAGGATGTGATATGGCTGTTCAGCTCACTTTGTCTTTTTACTCAGACAAGAACACCAAACCACAGAATAGCATTGCCCACACATGGGTTTTTCCTCCACAGCTAACCTAGTTTGAAACGACTTAATAAGCATTCCCCTGTTTTCATGGTGACTCTAAACCCCACCAAGTTGACAATCAGAGTAATCATCCCAATTATGCTTTCTCAAAACAAAGTTTTAACGCTGGGTTTTACCGTACATAGTGTCATTAAAGATGTAATAAGAAAACAGCATTCTTCATACATTCTTTTTTTTTGGATAACCGACCCCTACTCCTCACTCCTCCCGTCTTTCTGCCCTATTCCCACTAGTTCATAAGCCACTTAAAACACTTTTTTCCTTTAAAGTGAGAAGTGGTATCCACACAAGTAAACAATGGTACTCTCAGAAGATGTGGGTTGAACTTAATGCTCATACCGAAAAGGTAGAGGGTAACTAATTCTGGCTACATGAAAAAGAAATTCCTTTATCTTGCTAGTAGAAGCAGAGTCTCTTTATGTTTCCCTTGGTCTCTCTGTCTGTGTGTCTGTCTGTCTCTGGATAGCTAGAACACAGGGAGAATAATCACCCTGCAGAAACTGAGTCTAGGGACCCAGGCCAGGCTTCAGCAAAAATGTTAGTACCAATAAACAAGATGTATCTATGACAACAGCACATTTTTACTAAGACCTTTGGGGTCTAGGGCTCCTTCCAACAACAACAATACACAACAAAAACAAAAAACCAAGTCAGTGAAAATCTAAGAACAAAGAAGGAATTACTATGAAAAAGACTAACATATTTGTATTCCAACATTTCATCAATATACATATTGTAAAATACATAATCCTTTTTAAAAGAATTATTACTTGATCTATTGTCACTAGTATATAAATAAAATTATTTTAATGTATTTAGGTAGATTGTATTTTGAAAGATGCTGGCTAATTAATTACTTATAAATTATAGAATACAAGCAAAAGTTCACAGGTATTTTTCCTAAATATTTTGTCTAAGGCCATTAGGTTTTTTTTTGTTTGTTTGTTTTGTTCTTCTCCTCAAGGGTCTCTTAAGATTTTATTGTATAGCCAAGGTAATGACCCATTATTCTAGACTTTGGCCTACAGAATATCATGAAGAACAGAGAAATATGCCAAATGGTCAAAAAGATGGAAGTGGGGCTGGAAAATGGTTCAGCAGATGAAGGCACCTGTTCCCAAGCCTGAAGACCCAAGTTATAGTCCTGGAGATCAATCACATAGTGGAAAAGGAGATCTAATTCATGCCAGTTGTCCTCTGATTTTCATACAAGTCTTGGCATGTGCACATGAACACACTAAATAAATATGTGAAGAAAATAAAAAGAAAGAAGCAAAAATTGGAATCTCAGATACCTGCAGGCTTGTTCCTCAAAGTGGGTACAACAGTTTCAGCATTTCATGGAAGTACATTAGGAAAACATTCTCAGACTCAAACATATATCTACTGAAATAGAATTTGTATTTTTAAAATAACTTTAGTTGAACACTGGAATATAAAAAGCACTGGACTACAAGCTCAATTCCTACAATGGCTAAACAGAATTTAAAGAGTGGCAGGGATAGTGGGATTGCTCAGTGATCAAGAGCACTTACTGCTCTTGCAGAAGATATGAGTTGGATTCCCAGCACCTGCATGGCAGCTCAGTCACATGTTACTCCAGTTTCCAGGCATCCAGTACCCTGTTCTGGCCTCTGTGGGCTCTTATACATATGTGATGCACACGTCCTCAATTCATAATCACAGACTATATATAAATAAAAACAAATAATATAAAAAGAGATATCAGAATTAAAAAATACCGAGTCTTTCTTAAAAGGTGAAAATTATTATGATAATGATTTTTAAAAAGTAACTGTAGGAAAGTTAAGCTTGCATAGAGACAGTTAAGACAATCTGAACCCGTTGGGCATTTGATGATTAAATAGGACTGGCAATATTACAAGTGGTTAATCACTTGCCTAGTAAGTATAATAAAGGCCTGGATTTGATATTCAGCACCACCGAAAAAATTTGTAAAAACATAATTACAGCCTTTGTCTTATAGTGAAAGTGCCAAAGTTTTCATTAAAGTTTATGAAGTTGGAGATATTTGTCAAAATCTCAGATTGAGGTGGTAAAAAGAATATAGGGTATGATGAAATAAGATTAAGCATCTTAATAGTTCTTAAAATGGGTCATGATTACATTGAGTTCATAATATTATGATTCTACAGGATTTTATATATTATTGAAAATTTCTGATCATTATATTTAAAAATGAAATTGAATAACTTGCTGAAGAATTATAAATAGCCACTTAGAAATTCAGATTTAGTTCAAAATCTGTACTTGAAATTGCCTCTTTTCTTTTAATCCCAATTTCAAAATACTTCTACTTTTCCTAGTACTGATTCCAATTCATTAAGTGTATGCTCTAGTAAGTCTATGAGAACCATTATAGACTATAGAAGAAATACTTTTCTTGCAGCCATACATGTGTCATAGAAAGAATGACATTTACAAGTTTCTTTTTTAATGTGCAAAGTTAGTATATGCTACATTCATAGCTAGTGTTTCCTAGACAGAAATCAGATTCTGTAAAGATTATACTTTGTGGAAAATAATGCACTGTATATGGATAGTATTAAATAAACAAGCAAAGAGAAGAGTCTGTGAAAAAGGATAAAATATCACTACCTCCCTCACCATCATTCCCAGGTACCAGCACAATAAATACTGTATACAGAAGGAGTGAGAAGTCTTTAATCCAGGGGTCCATTAAGGATGTTAATACAGTTTTAAGTTTTTTTTTTTAAAAAAACAAAAACAAAAACAAAAACAAAAACAAAGGATGTTGCTAAAGCTATTGGTTGCTCTCCACAACTGATGGTAAGGCCCTATCTCTGGAGACAACACCTACACAACTTATTGAACATCAAGAAGCTGAGCTGGTGCCTTCCTAGAGCTTTTATCCCTACTGACTGACTAGTAGTCATGGTACTCAATGACACTCTGTGCTACTGAAGGGAAAGGTAAACACCAACCTAGCTCCAAACCCTTCAGTCTACAATGGTGACCTGCCTGCAAAATACAGTGGTACAATGTAGGAAGAATATTTTATGAGATTGCTGGTCAGCTCTGTCCCACCACCTGATCCCAAATAATCACATAGAGACTTATTACTAACTATAAATGCTCAGCTGATAACTTGGGCTTGTTACTAACTAGCTCTTATATCTTCAATTAACCCTTATTACTTGCCTGCACTCTGCCACCTGGTAGTACCTTTTTTTTTCAGTAAGGCAAGTTCATCTTGCTTCTCTCCACTCATGACTCCTGAGACTCCTCCCAGCATCCCCCTCATCTGGCTTTCCTGCCCAATCTCTTCCTGCCTGGTTATAGGCCAGTCAGCTCTTTATTAACAATGAAAGGGACACATCTTCACAATGAACAAAAGGATTTTTCCACAGCAGTACAACAATTATGGGAGTAATCAGTCACTATCTGGTTGGATTTAAGGGCCACTTCATGAAATGGAACCCATGTCTGACATCCTTCAGGTGGACAAGATGCTGAGAATAGAGAGGTCATGGATCTAGAGGAAAAACAAATACTACTGTTCTGTTAAAGGAACACAATGATAAATATGAGTCCTAAGGACATTATGCTGTATTCATAGATTATTGCCTTGATCAGCCATCATCAGAGAAGCTTCCTTCTGCAGTAGTTGAGAACAAATACAGAGATCCACCACTGGACAAAGTGCAGAGAGTGAGAGACCTTGGAATACTCAGTCCTAAAAGGGATGTCTCCACCAAATCCCTGCCCTCAGGGCTCCAGGAACTCTAAAGAAAAGGTAGTGAGAAGACTGTAATAGCCAGTGGGAATAGAAAACACCAAAGAAACAAGGCTTTCTGACACAATAGAACTTGTACACATAGGAACTCAGAGAGACTGTGGCAGCATGTACAGGGCCTTCATGGCTCTAAGCCAGACACGTTGCTAGGGCTTAGAGGGGAAATGGACACAAGCCACCATCCCCAACCTGGAAGCTGACTCCAAATGATAATCACTTGCAAAAGAAATATTAGTTTTCTCCAATGAAGTCTCACTGAGTTTACAAGCCACATTTAAGGGCAGGCCCCATACCCCACAATATTGCCAATACACAAGGAACTCAATAAATATTATTTTTGAGTTTTGTTTGTTTGTCTGTCTCAGAATTTTTTGTCTGGGCTTTTTTTTTTTTTTTCAACCTACAGGTGTTTTTCTTATATATTATGGTTTCAGATTTTGTTTCTTTTGTGCTTTGTGGAATTTCTGTTTGTGCAAGTGTGTGTGTCTCTGGGTCAATATGTGTTTCTTGTGCTTTTTCTTTGGCTCTTTGTTGTTGTTGTTGTTTATTTGTTCGTTTTATCTGATTCAGTTTTGTTTTTATTCAACCTTATTATGGTTATTGTTTTCTTTTTCTTTTTGATGCCTATTTGTTTTCTAGTGTGTGTGTATGTGTGTGTGTGTGAGAGAGAGGGGGGGAAGGGTGTGGATTTGAGGTAAGTGGGGAAGATCTGGGAAGATCTGGTAGAGGGGAAACTGTAATCAAATATATTGTATGGAAAAATATTATTTTCAAAAAAAAAGAATCCTTCATTAATTTACTAGAACCTTAAAATGAAACAAAGCAAAAAAAGTAATGGTGGTCTTGGAGACACAACCGACTGGCTAAGTGTTTGCTGTGCAAGCATGAGTGTCTGTGTTCAGATCCCCACACCCACAGAGAAAGGCAGGAATGGGGGGAGCATGTGTGTTTAATCCCAGCTCTGGAGGATGGAGTCAGGATCATTCTGGAGGTTCTGTGGCCTAGCAGCCGTGAAGAAATGCTATGATCCCAATTGAGTGAGAAATTTGTCTCAAAAATTAAGGTGGGGAAATGATTGAAGACGATATGCCAATGTCTACTGTTGGTCTCCACATGGCTCAGCATGGGTGAGTGCAAACTCTTACATATGCACACATACACCAACAAAACCTACGCTTGAACACAGTTATAACAACATGCTAAATAAATAACAATAAATAACTAAATAAACACAGCAACAGTATGAATAACAGTCTACTTATATAAATAGTGGGGAATGCGTGGAAAGCCCTAAGAAAGAGTTATAAGTACATGAATACTCAAGAATAAAACATGAGGATATTTTTGAACCGCAACAATCTGACAGTGTGACTATGGTTGAAAGGAAAAAATAATGGATGAACCACATGGTACATATAAACAAAAAATATAGAGAAGATAATAACTAAATTTCATTGATTTCTATGTTAGAACTAGACACACTATATTTCATTTAGATGAGATAGAGATAGATTAAAAATAAATCACTGGAGAGACAGGGAGCAAGGCAATATCATGAATTTAACTTTCATCCCTCATTAAGATTTCCATGATGTCTCTCTTCTCATGTTTTCATACTTGCAAAATGCCCCCTTTATTCTGTGTTTCCTGGTCTGTCATCTATTTTTATCTTGAAGCCTACCATATCCTTCTAGTTTTATTTACTTCATTGCTTAGATGCATTTTCAACAGTGAGTTTGGGGATTCCTAAGTATGCATAATCCTGAATGGTCTGGAGTGTACCATTCATGAAGAAATAAACTGTTTCCAAGTTACGACATGCTTAGGGTTGCCAAAAGATGTCTCAATATTACATGGCTTAGTATCTCTGCAGTTTGACTCAATGATCTTAATACTGATCTATTAAAAATCCCTGAATGTCTAGCAACATAACTGCCACCACCCACATTTGTTGACCCCCAGGCCTTACTCTCTCTGAAGAGTGGATGGGGAAGTGGGATTGGGAGGAAGTGGTGGTGGTGGGAGGACGACAAGAGGAAGAGGGGCAACTGGGATTGGTATGTAAAATGAAAAAAAAATTTTTAAAATAAATAAATTAAAAAAAAAAAACATTGAATGTGCCAAGCAATGTTCCAGAAGCAAGTATGGAGTAGGAATGAAGCAAAGTTCCCATTATCGTGAGAGAACTCACCCAGTATCCACATTAAGAATAAATAATGATGCTAAAAAGTGCTATAAGAGACAACAAAACAGGGCACGGTGACTGGAAATGGAGTGGCACGTATGTGCTACTGAGAACATTCATGTAACTGTGTGTAACATCCTCATCTAAGGAGGTGGTAGTGAGAGCTCTGCTAAGTTTCTTTTTCTGGGCATCTCTTCCATCCACATTATAAAATATTCAATCAATCTCTGGCTTTCTGTTTTTTTCCTCCATCATTTCCTTGTCAGTTTTAATGGCTTTTGCAACTTGTACTTTTCTCACTATGCTAAAAATGATCAATGTTGATTTCCTCAGAGTTGAATTCTGGGCACACACAGAAAGATTTCCAATCTGATAACTTTCCAAGTTTCACACACTAGACAAGTAAAAATGCAGAATGATTTTCTCTCTCTCTCTCTCTCTCTCTCTCTCTCTCTCTCTCTCTCTCTCTCTCTCTCTCTCTCTCTCTCTCTCTTCTAGGCAAGTCATGTTTTTTCTCTCTTCTCTTTCAGCTATTAAGTGTTTACCACCATTTTAAATCACCTCAGAAAAATCCAACCTTCCCTTCTCGCTTTCCAGCTACTTAAATCAGTTTTCACATTTAAAAATCTCTTCAGTCCTCTCCCAAATGTGTTCCTTATGTAGTAGGTGGCAGAAAATTACACAGAAGCATCTCCTAGTCAACCAAGGTCTGGTAAGGCACATGGAATTGATATCATAGTACCAACTGATACCACAGGACTATGGACCATTGGAGTATTTGAACAGGGCATGATTCTGTATGAGGTTGAGGTTACTCAGCAGCAGTACTTATTAAAGCAAACTTATATATGTATATAAGTATATATATATATACACACACACATATATATGATGATAAATGGGGCATTTTTAATGAGGAGATAGGATGTGTTCTTGGCCTTCGAGCAAGTAGTAAGCAAACCACCATGAGATAACATTCTGCAATATTAATTTGAATATCAGAGCAAAATCACAGGAAGACCTATATTTGTTTTAGAATACAGTAGAGGACCCCAAGTTCTTCATGAGCTAGCTTCTCTCCAAGTTATAGTTATATTTCCTACACTATGGGTATTTTCAGACAAATTAGGCTTTCTAAAATTTCATGTAGTAGTATACCCATGCTTCTCACTTTTAATGTCTCTTGCTCACAAGGAACAATGTGAACTTTACTGACACTCTATTAACATATAAAACTCATGCAAAACCCCTGCTCTTTCTATGGAGACTATTATAAGAGTGTCCATTGGGGGGAGAGGGGAGTTATCCTTTCTTGGATACAGTTTCTTCCTCTTGCACCATTTACTACTACAATATGGAGTACCCAGAACTGGATTTGATAAAAAACACTGAACTCATTTGGGATAACTAAATGCAGCATGAAAGTTCACTGCCCTCCACCCTAATTTCATGTGTATCCTCTTAATATTGCTATTTTCCCTATTAGAAACAAGTCAGTTGCATTCGACAGGAAAACCAGAAGTATGTTCACATTATTTAACTAGTTAAGCTCTTCCTAATTAGAGGTGAGCTAGAAGTCAAGCATTTTTGAGACACAGAAGGTTAAAGAATGATAAATATTTATTGAGGACAAAAATGCTAGGTTGTTTTCTTCTACCCCAAAGCAGCTACCCAAGAAGATTTATATTCTTGCTACTTTGTGGGCCTTTAAATTTCATTGTTTGGGAGTGGGGGAGTGGACATGGAAGATGTCTGCTTTGCAAAGTTAAGAAAGCCCCTTGAGGATGGTGAGAGGAAAGTGGCATACCATGCCTCTTACCCAACATGGCTCATGAGTCCATGAGTGCCCTTTCCTCTCCATTTCTTCCCTCCTTCCTCCAGACAACTTCCTCATTATGCCTGAAAAGTCCATTTTTCCTTTGTACTTGGCAAAAAGTACAATTTGTCATAGAACATTACCTTTTCTTGGTAAGGTCTGAGGGAAATGATTCTTTGGAGCTCCTGTGGCATTGCCTTCAAAGAGAAGCCCATTAAACACTTACTAAACTGGAAATTCTTGAGAGGACCATCTGTGAGGGGAGGGGAGATGGAAGTCTTAGGGTTCATAGGGATCCCTCCTGCATCCTGTGGTCACTGTATTTACAAGAGCAGTTTCTGCCTATAGGTATCTATTTATTCACTTAACAATAATGAAGATGCACAGAGGGTTTATAGCTTAATTAAAATCTCTAGTGAGGATTAGTTTCATCTAAATCTCAAATATTTTTCAAATGGGCCTTTCACTGATCGATTCACTATTTCTCTATTTAAATTTTTTTCATTATTTATTCACCAGGGACTTACATGCATGAAAGCCAAATACTTTGGGTTTAAACTGTGTTTTCCTGAACAGTTGGGGATTGGAGGCCCTCAAGGAGCTGTGATTAGGGCTGCCAGCATTTTCATACACGACTTGCAAAGGAGCCAGCCAGGTTTCCTTTGCCTATTGTTTTAGGAAGAAAGGTGTTTATGATGCATGCCAACAGGAAGTCACAGAGAGTAGCTTTGTTTAACATCTGTCAGTTGACTGGTGCTACGTTGGGGAGCTGGCAGCCTTCTGACATTTAATCAGGAGTCACTATCATTGTTAAAATCATTTCCCAGACCAAGACAATGTTCTATGCAACTAGGGAGGCACACACTGTACAAATCAGAGCGAATTTACCCTCTCCCTCTTTTATTCTTTAAATAAGAGACTTCAGGACCAATCTGAGATGCTTAGTGTACTAAGTCTGAAATTTTCCACTGCTCTTTGTTCTGTTTTTGTAAGTATTTCAATATTACACATAATTGTAGTGTATTTCATTTTCAAAGGATATAATCTTTTGGGAGAAATGAAAATAATGTATTTTTCTATTCTACTGAGAAAGGTCTAAGCATTTCATTTTCAGGGCTGACATGAAAACATGCACAGAAATGATATCTTCATTTGATTTAACTTAAAAGTTGTTTTAGGGTAGCTTGAATCTTAAACCTTTGTGTTTGAGACTCCATGAAATTTTATCATATTCAAGTACCAAATGAAATAATCCATTTCATGGTTTGTGATTAAAATGATCAGCACCCACATTCCCAGGAGCAGCTTTTAATTGAAGATTAATTTGTAAAAGATAGGACACACATCAACTCATTCAGATCAAAGACACAGATGGGAAAAACTCTGAAATGCTGAACTGTCAATAGTTTGGAATTATTTCAGAATTGAATAATAACACTCCTACCATTTAGTCAATTTGTCTAAAATAGAAGTTACCAAGCATTATCTGTAAATTATTTAACAAAATATGTATGTAACTAATACTACTTCACAGGAGGTAATTCATGGACATTAGACTTAACCTTAACCTATTTGAATAGGAAAAGAAATAAAAAAATTATGTGGGCCGTGTGTGTGTGTGTGTGTGTGTGTGTGTGTGTGTGTGTGTGTGTGTTCACTCATGTTCAATGTATGTACTTGTGCATGTAAGTACTCCTGTGTGCATGGGTTGGAGGGTATATGTGTGTAGATAGGTCAGTTTAATACCAGAGGTCTTTTTTGATTGCTTTATACTTTATTGTTTGAGACAGGGTCAATCAGGAATTAATTCCTCTAGACTTGCTATCCAGAGAGCTCTAGGGATCTGCCTGTCTCCAAAGCCCCAAAGCTAGGGTTATGGGCACTTGGCATCCAGCTTGACTTTTTTTTTTTTTTTTTGGTTTTTTGAGACAGGGTTTCTCTGTGTAGCTTTGTGCCTTTCCTGGGACTCACTTGGTAGCTCAGGCTGGCCTCGAACTCACAGAGATCCACCTGGCTCTGCCTCCCAAGCGCTGGGATTAAAGGCGTGCACCACCACCACCCGGCTCCAGCTTGACTTTTATGTGGTACTGAGAATCTGAGTTTAGGGTAGTCCTCATACATGCTCAGCAGTAACTTTACTGACGGATATCTCCCCAGATCCCAACAGATGGATTGAGAGATGCAAATTATGAATAATCATGGCAAAAACCTATATTCTAATAAAAAGCATGCATAATTAGAAATCAGTAAGGAAATTATCTTCCGAAAATTACTTTCTTAAAAAGATCCAAATAGGATTCAACATTTTGCTTTATAAAAACAAAACAGCAGACATCTACAAAACCCACAAATAATGTCTACATTTTCCTTGGCTCCAAATACCTGGGAGTTCATTCTCCTGAAAGATAAACCGTGGCCCTTACTTTCAGCCTCTTTGCATTATGGGTCAGTGTCCTCTTCTACACTAACCTTGGTGGCCTGCTGTTTCTATGATAGCTGTCTACAGGATTCATTTGGCTCCGCCTCCCAACATACACTGACCAAGTTTAGAGAGCCCCCCACCAATTCTGCCTGCTTAATTTGTCTGCACTCTGAACAGTTCTGAAGTTCATTTCATCATTCACAGACTTTTCAAAATTTAATTTAAATTATAAATTTAAAAATTCATATACTTTTAAATTACAGTGTGCTCTCTGTGTGTGTGTGTGTGTGTGTGTGCGCACGCGCGTGCACTGGCATGCATATGGAGATCAGAGGACAGCTTGTAGGAGTCAATTCTCTCCTTTTACCATGAGGATCTCTGTGAGTTCAAAGCCACACCAGCAACAGCTAGGCATGGTTACACATGCCTTTAATCCCAGGAAGTGATGGCAGTAAGCAGAAAGGTATATAAGGTGTGAAGACCAGGAACTAGAGCCTCGTTTTACGCTTTTAGCAGCAGTTCAGATGAGATCCATTCACATGAGGACACAGAGGCTTCCAATTTGAGGAAGCAGGATCGGCTGAGAAGTTGGCGAGGTGAGGTTAGCTGTGGCCTGTTCTGTCTCTCTGATCTTTCAGCATTCACCCCAATACCTGGCTCCAGGTTTGTTTTTATTGATAAGACCTTCTAAGAACTCATGCTACAGTTCTGTAGGATGGATGTCCATGTACAGGAATGTCAAAACCAATTTGTTTCTTTGTAATGTTTTTTTCTTGCTGTAAGACCCAATTCTCCGTGTTGGATGTTCTTTGGCTTTTATAGAGAACAGGAGGGTCAGCTAACTGTCCTGTAGGGAAGAGGGAGAGGACCTCCCTAGTGTGAGAATGAATAGATTTTTAAATTATGACTAATATAGGGCTGGGAGGTGGTGGCTCAGCAGGCAATGTTCCTGATGCTCAAGCATGATGTCTTGAATTTTGATCCCCAGGACCTATTTTAAAAGTCTGAGTATGATCATGCATATCTGTAACTCTAGCACTGGGGGTGAAGTGGGATGGAGACAGGCAGATCCCCAGAGATGGATGGCTAGGCAACTTCTCTAGGAAACCAGTTAGTGCCAGGTTCAGTAAGAAGTTCTGTTTCAAATGATAATGGGACATGTACTAGAAGAAGAGTAAGAAAGATACCAGGTACAGACCTCAGGCCTTCACACCCACACATATGAACTTATACTGCCACATACACATGTAAGAACCCACACAATGTACATGCATACATACAAGCACACATAAAAATATGACCAGCAGAAGAAGAGGAAGAAGTACATGTCAGGGAAAAGGGAAATTCTAAACATGGAGTCATGAAAAAGCAGAACCTATTCAGGAATATCCTAAAATCCAGGTGCTTACTAGAAAATGAAACTGGAAAGATAGCCTAATCATGTAATGTCATTCTACGGGCACCTGATTCCAGAAGCCCTAAAATATAGATTGGCACCACCCAAGATTCATTAAATCAGGAACTCTTGGGAGCAGAGCGCAGAGCAAGGTCAAGGAGGCTGAGCTTTTTCAAGGCTCGCCAGTGTGATTCTAATGTGCAGGCATGGTTAGGAATTGGTGCTGCCGGCATACAGGGAGCAAATAGGTTTAGGAAGCAAGAGCCATGAGGAAATGTGTGCTTCAGACATTGCATGTTGATAAACTGAAGGGTCTTACAGCAGAAAGAAGGGAGGCGCACAGGGTGGCAATCCACACATAACGCTGTAGGTTCTTAAAAGGTCTTTTATGCCTTGGTGGCTTTATGCCAACTAGGCAGCAAACACATTGTTTAGAGGATCCTTGTTACATTGTTTTTCATCAGACTTCTTGCCTGGAGCAATGTAGGCATCCAACAATACCTGCTAAATCAAAGTATTTCATGGTGAGACAGAAGTCAACACTGATGAAAATTAAACCGAAGACTATATTTTAAAAGTACATCTCATGATGGTAGCAAGGATTCTTAGGGGATGCTTGGTAACAAGAGATGAAAATGGACTTTTCAAATATGAACTCTCTATTACTTCTAACACATACATATGTGCTCTTCTTATTGACCTATGTGTCGATTCTCTGATAACTGTTCATAAAGTCGATATTATTCTATTTACTTAGAAATACTGAGGCACACACTCTCCTAAGCATTTATCTACATCATTAAAAGCCCCTGATAAAATTTATTTAAAAGGCTGCACATATCACCTAGTAAGTTTCAAGGTGTTGACTTTTTCAGTGATGCATTCTTTTTTGCTACCATGATGACCATACTTAACAAAAATGTTTGTCCAAATTTCTGATCATTCCCTTGGACATTCCCAAGATACTACAGTGATATTGCTGAGAAAGTTTTTAAGATTATCAATAAATTTTGCGAAACTTATCTTGGATTACCTAAATATTCACTCTCCCTGATCAAGTAGTAGACTTATTTAACCTACAACTTGAACAGCATTATTGACTTCTCTCTCTCATTGCTCTCCCCTTCCCTCTTCCCCTTCTCCTGTGCTCCATGTGTTTAGTGTTTATGTATCTTTATATGTCCCTTTGTCACTTAATACTCAGAATATAGAAGCAATAAACAAAATCGAAACAAACAAAAAATACCAGATAATCCAATATTTGTTTTGAAAGTGTTCTAGTGTAACAACAGAAACAAATAGAAAAGATTGTACTAAAATTTTTTGTGTAATGATGTTTCCATTTGCCAAATGTGAAAATCGGCCCTCACTTCCTCTTTTTGAGGGAACCAATCTGCAGGCACATCCTATGGTATCCTTTATCCATTCGGATTTCTCTGAACACAGCATGGTAGGTGAGAATATATTTCATTATTCTAATCTGTTATTTATAGGACACATCAGTTTTATCATTTTAAAATTGTATTTTATTCTTCTTTTAAAACGAGTGATACATACTTCCATACTTAAGGAATGAGACTTTAGGATGTTTTTCTCTAGAATGAATATCACATGATTCATAGTTTAAAAAACAAGATAATTGAATGTGTTAGTATACAGCTTTGCTAAATGTACCATTATTCCTTAGAAATCTCTATATATCTTGGCAGAACTTTTATATACTTACTCTTTAAGAATCTCTTTTATAAATTTAATTTTCAATATTTTATATTAAAATTAAGAATTATATTTTCTAAATATACTTCCTTTTCCATTTACTATTTACTGATGCTTAGGACTTTCTTCTTGATTTTCATAAAACTAATACTATCACCTTTAGTCAAATATTCAACTCTTTTGTTTTATTGATTCTGCCTTTTAGGAATGGGATCTGCTTTTATTTTTACTTTCAAAATTATGGAAATTTTAAATTCAGTACAAATCATAGAAAATAATATAAATTCCATTGTTTTTGAAATAAATTAGAATCTTGGAAATTCATAACATAGACAATTACTTAACAATTATTTTATTCTATTTTATTTTATTCTTTTTTATTTGCAAAAACAATTTATTATTCAATTTTTCCTATTTTACTATATGCTTCAATGAAAACGTCTACAATCTGAAAAGAAGCCAATATTTATGGTTGATATTGAGGGTCTTTATTAAGAAATTTCACCAAGGCCAGACATTGTGGTAAGAGTTGTGGGAGGGGGAAACTAACCACAATATATTGTAAAAAAAAGTTTTTGTTTTTCATATATTATTTTTCTCTTTTATTGAAAAGAGATTCTTAATACTTATTTAAAGCAGCAGTTCTCAACCTGTGGGTCTTGACCCCCTTTGGCAAACCTCTATCTCCAAAACTATTTACATTATGATTCATAACAATAGCAAAATTACAGTTATGAAGTAGCAATGAAAATAATTTTATGGTTGGGGTCACCAGAACATGAACTGGTTGCAGAATTAGGAAGGTTGAAAACCACTGTTCTAAAGTGTGACTGTTCTAATTTCCCTGTGGCTTCCTCAAAAGACATCAAAGAGTGTGTTACCTTTTTCTTAAATTTATGTATTTTTATTTTATGTCCTTTGGCGTTTGGCCATGGGTATCTGGTCCCCTGGAACTGGAGTTATATGCAGGCAGGTGTGAGCCACCATGTGGAGTCCTGGGAATTGAACCCAGGTCCTCTTAATCCAGGCCACTGCTCTTAACCACTGAGCCATCTCTCCAGTATAGCCCCCAAAATGTGTTGTTATTTTATAGTCCCACATTTAAACAATCAAACAACAACTTTTTAAAGCTTTATTCTCAAAATATGCTATTTCTATTAATCAACTGTAAAAACATCTTCGATTTCTTTGTTTTTCACTATTTATATATACTTCATAATTTTTAGCATTTCCATTATGCTTGGAGTTTTTTTTTTACCTTACATGATTTGAAGGATATAAATATAAATACTTTTCCCTAACTGTTATGGTAGCATATATATGTTATGATTAGGAGAGGTCCTCTGTTCTGGGATGAGGTTTGATCTATACCTAGCTCTTGTTAGATGGTATTATGACAATGTCAGTGATACTAGTTTTCATTTTCATCCATTATAGATACTGTAAGAAAAGTTCTTTAGTATGTGGACTTGGAACCAAAAATTATTCAGGTTTGAATTCTACTTATAAAACGTATTTTATAATCATCTTACCAAAAGAAAAATTTGCTATCCATTGGAATTTATATAACTGCTTAAAAAAAGTTTTGTCACATCTTATTCAGAATTTGTGTTTTATTTTATGAATTTCGCTAGATGAATTTATGATTTAATTATTGTTTTATTTGCAAAGTTATTGTAGAATTTGTTACTGGTGTACAGAATAATAATATATATCAGTACTATGTACACATAGCATTCTAAATGAAGTTTCAATGTGTCTTTGCAGTTTCTTACTTTTCTACAAGTATAATCACATAGCTGTAACTAACAAGAAATTTTCTGTCTTCCAGTGTTATATACTTTATGTGTTTGTCTCATCTTAGGCATGATACTGAAAGAGGGTTTGTCTGGTTCTCAACCACAAAGGACATATTTTTTTAACCTTTCACCTTGAGAATTGTTTGTAGACATTCATCTTATTAATGAAGTTGTAGTCTGTTCCTAATTTGCTAAGAGAGAGAGAGAGAGAGAGAGAGAGAGAGAGAGAGAGAGAGAGAGAGAGAGGATATATAATTAATGCTATTAAACTCTTTACCTACATGTATTAAATGATTGTATCATTTTTGTCATCCAACTGTCATATCATAATTTTAATTACTGGTTTTCACAGGTTAAATTAGCCCCTCCTTCAGTTAAATGCCATGGTCACCTCGCTTCTGGTTGACATGGTTATGCTGGGGTGAAATTGCTTTCTGAACAATTTTCACTCAAACTTTATATCAAGGCCTTTCTTTAAATCTTGAATGCTAGGTCCCCGAGTGATAATTATGAGGTTATTAATTTTAAGTGCATTCAGTTTTATTGTGAACTTTTATTTCCATTTTACTCCACTTAAAGATGTCAGAGTGTACTTCCTTAGATCTCTAATCATGAAGTGGCATTTATCCACGGTACCCTCTTCTAGAATAGTACTGGTTCTTCAAAACTTTTCTTATTTTGTTTTATTGAAATTCATTTCACATAGCTGTTGGAAGCACACTTCGTACAAACATTGACTAGTATTTTCTCCTCTTTTAAGACTTTGTATGTCTGAAATGTATCATTGTTGGTTGGTCAACTGGTTTTTGTTTGTTTGTTTAGGTTAATCCCACTCAAACCCTGAGGACACAGCTTTCTAGAGCTGAGTATTACAGTTACTGTATGGAGCTGATGGAATTCTAATGCTTTGGCAGCTAAGCTGCTTTTCATGCAAATGCTCACAGAGTATTTTCCTTAAGTGAAATTTGAAAGATGACCAGGTTTCATCATCTGTTTTGTTTTCCTAAAAAGTGATGAATGTTTAATACTATTACGGGAGGGCTTATGCTCTAATTTCTAATGATTTTATGAGAAATATCCAATTTTCTTTACCTCCTCTAAAATATTATTTTATGATATCTCTAGGCATTTCCTGTTTACAGATTCTATGGCCTTCTCTATGAGAAAGGCATAAGATTTTAGACTAACTCTGTTTTTCAACTATCTACACTTGTTGCAATTTCCTATGATATTTTTTAAAATCTATTTCTGTTTTACATTTAGGATGATTTTTAGTAGTTTATTTTCCATCATGAATATATTTCTGCAATACTATGTGGTGATATTTTATTTGTGCTGAAATGTGATTTTATTTGTATGTTAATAAAGTTGCCTAGAGATCAGAAGTCACAGCGAGCCATAAGCGGGAGTCAGGCAGTGGTAGCACACTCCCTTAATGCAATCACATGGCAGGCAGAGTCTCTGTAGTCAAGGACACATCCAAAGAAAGGTGACCTGAACCCAGTACCAACCATAGAGACCTGGAGGTCTGTATAGACAGGCAGTGATGAGGAAATCATGTGGTTGGGATTAGAGCCAATGAGAAGGCAGAACAGAAAGGAAATAAAAAGACAGGACACAGGAAGAAGGTCTCTCTCTCTGAGGGGAAGGACAGCAGCGAGTGGTAAGATAAGGTGGTCTTAGCTCTTGGCTACTGCTCTGATCTCTGTGCTTTCAACTCTGCATTTGTCTCTGTGTTTCTTATTTAATAAGACTATTTAGAATTTCATCTACAATACTATTTATTGTTATTTTGTACTTTAATCATTGCTGTATTTTTGCCATGACTCCCTAACTTCTGAGACATCACCATGTATTGATTATTTTTCAAAAATTAAATTCTTACTGCCTACATTTTCTCTATCACTGATAATAATCATAATACTTGTTTGATATAATCATTGAGTCACATAACCTGCATAAAGTATTAATTTTGTCTCTATGATATTTGGTATCAATTTTAACTTTAAATATGGCTATATATTTATTTTCATTATATATATGTGTATGTATATGTATGTATGTATGTATATATTTCTGTTATTAGAAGCAATGTGAATTTGTGTTCATGGACTTATCTTACCATAACTATCTAATAATCAGGGCTCTTGATGTTAGATTAGGTACTATTACTTAGTGAGTGGTTTGCTGGCTATAAACCTATTTTCTGGGTTTATTATATATATATTAGAATGTATCAATACTTACAATTCAAAATAATGCTTCATATTATCCACCTGAAGTATCTAGGTGACTAAATAGTCGCCTGAGTTTTAGATCATGAAATGTGTGCAGATTGGAGTAGGATAGGATGACTACACCACAGACTTACATCTAGTGATAGAAAATGTAATTTCATCATGTTTAACCTTCTGTGTCTTAGATTTCTGTTATGTACAGCTAAACTCATACTTTATTTGACCCAATTCCATGAAACATGAAACTAGTGAAGAATTATTCCTCTGTTGAGTGTATTGGTGCACACTTGCAATCTCAGCACTCGGGAAACTGAATCGAAGGACCAAGAATCTGGCTCTAGTGAGAACATGTCTCTAGGAAAGAGTTAAACCAGCTTGGAGGAGGAGTACAACTTAGTTGCATGTTATGGTATAAGTGTAGGTCAATGACTGCAACTCTCAATGTGTCTTTACTACTTAGTCAACATTCTTTCCTGGAACTTGAAAGTATGGATTCTACCCTAATTTTCAGATACCTAATATCAACTTAGATCAGAATACAGACTTTATTTTAAATACAAACTAATGGATACTATGAGAGAGAGAGAGAGAGAGAGAGAGAGAGAGAGAGAGAGAGAGAGAGAGAGAGAGAGAGAGAATATCAATAGATTAACATCTGGAGGGTGAAGAGAGGAGAATCACAGTGCTCCAAGAGTGGTATTATTTGCTGTAATGGAGTCCATTAGGTCTTAGTCATATCAGATCATTACCTTTCATAACAAGGTATCCTGAAGTGCTATTTTCTTTTGAGATAGATGCACTGCTTTCATGCCATCCCCTCTAGCATTCACAAATGAGTAGATGCATCGCTGTGGTGCTTGGCTTTGTAACTGTATGGGGCATTACTGAAAGCCATTTCCACTGAATAATAATCATGATTATTTGTTTCCTCCACACATTATGTCTTGATGTGTATTTTATCAGCAGCCACCATTTGACTGATATGTGGTATATGTTGTCAATCTCTGACAGAGAAGTACTCCTTTAAATATTAAGCCCTTTAAAGTATGTTACATATATAATAAACCAGAGAGATATCATTTTATGAAAAAAGTTACTATTGTGTATTTCAAAATCAATTCTCATCATACTTCCTAAGGTATTTGGAGATCTCCTTCTGAACTTTGAGTTCTAATAGGAGATGCATGCTATTACATTAAGTTCATTTTCATAAAAGGGATATGTTAATGAAGACTAGTATTAAAATAAACTACTAGAGGGTAATAGATTACAGTTGCTATAAAGGAGGAAATGGGAAAAACAGGTGGGGAGACATACCTGTGGAATAGGAAGGAGAGAAACACAAAAGGAGGGGGAGGAAGGGATAAATAACACAAGATGTTTGAAAAAGCCAGAGGGAATTATACTACTTTATGTTTATTTTAAATTGGATGTGATATAAATGCATATATAATGTATACATATACACATTAATTGAGGCTATGATACTTGGAGTGGCAATGCTCCCCTGAAAAATCATAGAGCATCTAATAAACACCCAGTGCTAAGCATGGGAAACTTTCTTATGGTTTGTTGGTCAGGTGAATCCCTGAGATCCCTCAAACAATATAAGGTATTGTCATTACCCTTGGTGCCTTTCAGAAAAAAAACAAAAACAAAACCAAAAAAACCCTAAGGTCCTATTGTAAAAGACACCATGTAGTTCAAACACAGAACTTGTAGGAATTGATCTGGACCTGACCTAGAAGCCTCCTTCCTGAGGACTAGCTCTCAGAGTATCATAGGACTTACTCAAGTTGCCAATGGAGAAGAATATCAACATGTATCTATCCAGTTGTAACACCCAATGAACCTAGCAAGACTAGGTACAAAAGAGGCACATGTATCTTTAAGTAACCAACAGCTGCCTAATTTGACTTTAAACCCACTGAATATGAGGAAAATCATGCCTGGCACTGTCAACTTAGCCAACCACCACTGTCTTAGGATGCCTGCTACATTGTCTAGAGGAGAACCTGCTACCACCACTTGCTTAAACCCGCATTATTTCTAACTGGATTCTAAATGTTTATTCTAATAGCCACAGATAGGTCCAGCTCTCACCCTTCATCAAAGAAGCAGGAGAGTGTTACAGAAGGCCACATGCTTGCCAAAATTCAGAGCTAAATGTGCCACAGGGTACCCACTCCCAATGAATACATTTATATCACAGTGCCTATATCTAAGGCTTAGGGAATATCATGGAAAAGGAGACAGAAATTTTGTTAGAGACAGTGCCAGAGTCTCTGCTGAAGGGTAGTCTCTTTTCAACCAAGGAAAAGGTGAAGGGTATAGAGAAGAGGGGCATAAAGATCTGGGAGAAGTTGGGGGACAGAGAGAGAGTAGATGATGAATATGGGCTAGATTACATATGAAATCAGAGTTGATAAAAATGTATTATAAAAGAAATACACTACAAATCAGCAAGCCAGAATCAAAACAAAATATGTTCACTTAGAAAACAGTTATATTCTAGAAATTTTATTTGTTCTTTATAAGTTGATTCCTAAAACCACATTATATCAGGAATCAATATCTTGGATGAGACAATGTCTTTGATGAGAGATAGAAATAAATTTTATAGAGATTTATGAATCAGAATTTGGATAAAATCACGTATAAAGGAAATAATTGTCCCCTGATGCTATTTGACAACTTCATCTTGTGCCCAATTCTCTCTTCCATGTATACATCTGGTTTCATATTATTTGACATGTCAGTTTACTGGAGCATATCAAATGATTTACCAAAAAACAGAAAGACCAAAGAAGTGTTCATGAGCAGAAACTAAGGAGTCAACACACACACTGGATTAAGCCACAATGAAAACCCCTTCAGCACAGTTGGCAGACGGTATCAAGCTCCCTATTCTTTTTCTTTATTCTTGCAACAACACTTCGTACATCATTTCACAGCCTCAGCATAGTTTCATGTTATGAAGATGGCATTTCCAAGCCCCTTTACGCTGGGATTAGCTGTTTGATTGATAGTGACCAATAGTATTTCTGTGGGCTTGATGCCAAATTGGCTTGTAATAGGCCTGGAATATGCATGCTCCAGGTATTCTACTGTCTCCAGGATGTGTGAATCATATGAATACCCAAAGTAGGACTATCCTAGAACTAAGTTCTGGCACATGTAACCTAAATCAGCTAATCTGTTGTATGATATGAAAACTAGATTCTTTAGTTAGACACCATTGAGAATGTTCTGAGTAGTCATTGTTCACTAAAAGCTCAAATCCTAAAAGAAAACAATGAGTGCAAAAATGTTTGATATTTACAATCAAAGTTATGGATACAAACAACAGCAAATGACTTATATTTCATGATTCCCCTGCCAATAAAATTCTCAGGTGAAAAACGTAATTAAATGCTAAATTCAGTATCCAGTGACACAACTCAATGTCCTGCCTTCTTTCATGATGGAGGGTGATTTATTGGTTTACAAATATCTACGATGACAGATTAAAAAGAACACTATGCATTGGGTAAACTATAACAACAATAAAGAAGAAGGGACAGGTGTAGCTAGAGTTTTCCTGCCTGGCCCACAGTCAGGACAAATCTCTCACCTGCCAGTCCCACAGCTGCTCAGACCCAACCAAGTAAACACAGAGACTTATATTGCTTACAAACTGTATGGCCATACCAGGCTTCTTGCTAACTGTTCTTACAGCTTAAATTAATTCATTTCTATAAATTTATACCTTGCCACGTGGCTCGTGGCTTACCGGCATCTTCACATGCTGTTTGTCATCGTGGTGGCTGGCAGTGTCTCTGACTCAGCTTTCCACTTTCCACCTTTATTCTCTTCCTTGTCCCGCCTATACTTCCTGCCTGGCCACTGGCCAATCAGTGATTTATGTATTGACCAATCAGCAACACATTTGCCATACAGAATATCCCACAGCAGACAAGTTTCTCAAGAACTATCCGTGACAATACTATAAAAAAAGGGACCCAATCCTAATTTAGGCAAATAAACATTCATGGTGCAGTACTTTTGAAAGAGATTCCTATGCAACATACTAACAAAATAATGGCTCAACACTCATTCTTAAAGGCTGGGAAACAATAAATTTACAAAAAGAAAAATTCTCATTTTTTTCAGTTTTTCTCCTAACCTTTAAATTACTGATATATTGTTGTGATTTTCTTCAATGTAAAAGATGAAACAATATACATCACTGCCCTATATCTGCTGCATATGAGAGCTGTCTTACAGAGTGTTTTATAGAAGTTTTGTTCCCTATAGCAAACAATGAGAATGACTTAAAGGAAATCACAATATTCTTCTGAATACAAGGGAACAGAAACCAACTGCATTTTCCAGGAGATGTGTTTAGAGGAGGATATCCATGTAAGAATACCGTAGACGGATTGCTAGAATTTTTCCAGGAACACTCAAGTACAGGCAAGAAAATTCAGTACAAAGACTGATGCATAACAGCACTTGAAAGTTTTACTAGATCTATGCACAACACAGATGAGTGAAGAGGATGGTAAGGTAGGAAGACAGTTAATAATACTGCATACATGCTTTGATTCTGCACTATTCACCTTTAAATAATCTTAGATTTTCTTTAAAATGAAGAAAATGAAACACAGAGACATCAAGTTATTAACAGAAAATTACAGAACTGGTAAAGTGCAAAACTGAGTTCAAAACCCTAACTTTTCTATTCTAAAGCCTGTTCTTACATAAATGACTTCCCTTCCAAAGTATCCTTTAGCAGTGTCCATCCAGAGAATATGTTATTTTACCATCTGAATTAGTGCATATATTATATGTTAGTGTGTATCTAAAATTCTGCAAAAGTCTAATCTATATTATGAATAATATACATTATTTTTTCTAAAGCATTATCTATTTTATTTTTAATGCTGTATACAAGCAACAAATTTCTTCATTGTGCGAATTATTTTTTCCCCATCAAAGAGGACTAGCCTGACAAAGACCAGTATTCCATTAACCTCTCATCATCTGTAGAAACTTTACAGTTTGTGTCAGTTTGCCAAACCCCCGGGGATTCTAGAGATTTGTCTCTGGGTTACCTTATGCCCTTCCCTTTCATGAGATTATAAATTAGCCAAACACGGCAGATTGTGAGATTGAGTTCTTACCAATTGGTCAAACATCCTCACGCCTGAATTAGAATAAAAACAAAGTGAGTTTCCCTCCCCAGTATGCTGACTTACCCAGTTTGGGTCATAGCACACCATTCAGACAAAAAGAAATTTCTTTGCCAGGTTACTTTCACTTTCTTCCTGTTTGTGGGGGGGGGAGGGAGGCAGGGAGAGAGGGAAGGGGGGCGAGGGAGAGAGGGAAGGGGGGCGAGAGAGAGAGGGGGGGACAGAGGGAGGGAGGAGAGAGAGGAACAAACTAACAAAATAACCAACTGACTACTCTTGAATTCAATATTTTATTGCTTCTATTTTAGTCTAAGGATATATTTTGTTTCTCTTATTTCTTACATTAAAGGTAAGTCTACCAAGACCATAGTTTCTTGGTTTATGAACTTAAGAGAATGGTTTTGTCTCTCTGGCGCAGCTAATAAAGGGATATGAAGTTTTGTTATTTTATTTATCATTGTTATATAGGCTTCTTAGGCCATGGGATAATTTGAGAATCTTGCCAGCCATTCTGACTTCTTAGTGGGAAAAAACTGATCACCAGCTATTGGCACTTGTAATTAGCACACTCATAAGCCCTCTGACTCTTCACTTACTCTAGTTTAATAAGTAGCATACATGTTTCTGTTTGACTTTATATTTGAAAGAATTTGTATTTTATGTACTGGTTTAAAAATGAGAAAGTATTTTTCATATTTTTGCATCTAGTTTTCTATATCCTAATGTGATGAAATAATTCCACAATCAAAAGCTGCAAATTCCTTTCATAACATGGTGGAGATTCACTTGGGTGTACAACTTGACTTCACATAAAGTGTGGACCTATTTCATGCATTGTATCAGATATTCCCTTGAGTGACTGCCACACCATTTCTCTTTCCCCACATGTTGACAGACTCCATTTTTCATCAAGGCTCTCAGTTCTGCAGCCTAACTATGTGACCACATTTATAACATAAATCGGATCAGAGAAGAGGCAAGTGTAGTCCTTGTACAATGCTATTCTTGTCTTTTCTCTTGGAAACTAGGGTGCTCTGTGATACCTGCAACTCGAGGTGCAAACAGCTTAGGAAGCTGTATCTCAAGCAGAAGGGAGTTCGCAGCTGAGAATGTAAAATGGTATGTACCACATACCTCAGCATAGATGAGCCTGTTGTCACGTGTGCAGAGTGAATTCCCTTGTAAATGTTTGCTCTTCCCTTCCCCTTCTGAAGACACCTTGCTCCAGAGGATAAATGTTAATAATCACATGTTCTTTTTTTCTGTTTTCAGTTAATTTCATAAGTTCGTTAACTCTGACAGTCTACAAATTCTACCTCTTACTACTAGACAGGTGCTTAATGAAAACAGAATGAGAAAGTAGACTCTAGAGTGATAGGGAGACTTTTAGTCTTGAGTTAGATGCCAGAGGCTGCCTAAATGGGCACGTGATGTGGGAAACAGTGAATGACCTGTAGGACTTGTGATGTTATGGGCTGTCTATTTTCTTTTACTTTTCTCTGTGTGTGTGTGCGCACACGTGCGTGCGTGCGTGCGTGTGTGTGTGTGTGTGTGTGTGTGTGTGTACGTGTGCATCTGTGCAGGGGCCAGAAGTCAATGTCGGGTATCTTCCTCAATGGCTCCCACCTTATTTACTGAAATAGAATCTCTTACTGAATCTAGAGCTTCCCAATCCCACTAGACTGGCTGGACAGAAAGTTCTTTTACCTTTCCAGCCTTGAGATTTAAGCACAGGGTACCATGGCCAGTGTTTCTTTTGTTTTGTGGCTTGTTTTTTATTTTATTTTATTTTTAATTATTTTTTATTTTTTTATTTTTTTATTTTTTTATTATTTTTTTATTTTTTTATTTTTTTGATTTTTCAAGACAGGGTTTCTCTGTGTAGCTTTGCTCCTTTCCTGGATCTCGCTCTGTAGACCAGGCTGTCCTCGAACTCACAAAGATCCACCTGCCTCTGTCTCCCAAGTGCTGGGATTAAAGGCGTGCGCCACTACCGCCCAGCTAGTTTTTTTGTTTTTTTAATTTAATCTTCTCTCGCACATTTCATCTTGAACACAATTTCTGCTCCCTCTATTCTCAGCCCACCTCCCACCTCCCCGAGATCCAGTTCCCTCTCATTTCTTCGGAAAAGAGCAGGCCTCCTACAGACACCAACTGAACACAACATAACAAGTCGTAATAGGACTAGGCATAAGCCAGTATAGCAAGGCTAGATGAGACAACCCAGTAGGCAGAAAAGGGTCCCAAAAGAAGGTCAACGAGTCAGAGATAGCCCCTGCTCTTGCTGTTAGGAGTCCCACAAGAACACCAAGCTATAACGTAAACTCTGAGATTCCAAGCACTTTACTGACAAAGTCACGTTTCTGCCTTGCCTATTTTTCTTATTGTATTTTCAACATCTTGATTTTTTGATGTTTTAATCATCCTATCTTTATTCTTCATTTTTAATACTTCCTTCTAAAGTGCCCCTTCTGCTACTTCTTTATGACTAACATTACTCAATATATTACTGTGAACCAGCCTTGTTGGAGAGGGCTGCTTTACAAATGCTATCTAATTTCATCACCATGAATCTTTGGGATGGGCAATTTTATTATTCTCATTACAGGTGGGGAGACAGATGTTTCATCTGCTAGAGTAACTTGCGCAAAATAAACTGGGTGAAAATAGTTTCCAAAGGAAAATTAAACCAACCTCCATAGTCTTTAACCTTTCCTTTCTATCTGCACACACTAATGTGTGTGTCCATATCACATGCACATCTCAAATCCTTCCTTTATCCATACTTTGTTTTGGAGTTTGAATAAAGCCGAAATTCTTTAGTGATGAGAATATTTACAAATGTAGAGCCAAAATGGAATTTTTGGATCAACTAATACTTGTCGAATGTGCTGATCTCAGGTATTTCTAGGAGAAAGAATCAAGAAATGTTTTGTCAAAATATTTTATTGCTAAGGCCTAGGGAGTGTTTTTGCTAATTTCTGGCTTGTATGGATTTCACAGTGGTTTAGCAGTTTGATGCATGGACTCAGTTGTAAACGGAGGCAGAGTTTTTCTGGTGACTGCCCGGTCCCAAATAAATGCACAAAAGCTTTTATTAATTACAAAATGCTCAGCCCTTAGCTCAGGCTTATTATTAACTAGCTCTTATGTTTAAATTAACCCATTTCTATTAATCTATGTATTGACACTTGGCTCATGGCTTTACTGGTTCTCTGGAATCTTGCTTTTTGGGCCATTTGCTGGCATCTCTCTCATTCTGCCCTTCTTCTGCCTCTCCTTAGTTTGGTTTTTCTGCCTAAACTTATCCTGCCTGGCTATTGGCCAAACAGCTTCTTTATTAATTAATGGGAGTAATATATATTCACAGCATACAGAAGGATCATTCCACAGCATTCAGTACTCAAGGAACCTGGTTGAGACCACAGAATGATACTAGACTCCATCAGTCAGAAGACTTACATAAACAGATGTTTATAATTCTGTACATACAGTGAGCATTCCTGGAATGTTGCTCAGAAATGTTGACAGGCCACTTTCAATCCTCAAGAGTATTAATCAAAATCAATTTGAAGTTTAATAAACAATGGCTACCCTGGACCTTTGTCCCAAATGCTGAGAATGAATCCTTGCATTTTTATAGTATCTGAAAAACTGTAAAGAAAAGGACCTACAGAGGATGTCCAACGCTTTATACATTCAGTAGTAGAAACACATTAATTAAAGTTAGAAAGCACAATAACAAGGAAATAAAACTACAGACTTTTAAGTTCCAGTGCTGGTCAAGCAGTCTTGAGTTTTTCAAAGTAACTAGTTCTACATTCCACCAACTTTTGGACAATGGTGCACAATCCGCACTACACAGAGCACTGACACAACTATATACAAGTCAGCATGCGCTGCTGTGCAAATCAAACTGTGACAAACACCTTTCCTGTAATTTCAGTAATTCCATTTGATGGTAAATTATTACCTCACCCTATTTTCCCCACTCAAATGCAGTACCTTAACTTAATATCACACTAAAATGTTAGCTTTACTGTCTTTTAAAGTATAAACTATAAGCAAAAACAGATATATCTCAAGCTTTTAGCAAAATCAAAGGTTCTGAATACTACATCTATACCTCCTTCCTTTATTACTTAGTAGAATTTGAGAAATATTTTTTCCTTAAAGAATTACAAAATGTCAAAATGTATTTAGAAATGATTTCTGATTTATAATTAGACAGAAGGGTGTGTGTGTGTGTGTGTGTGTGTGTGTGTGTGTGTGTGTGTGTGTGTAAAAATACATCCATATATTTTCTGCTAGGAACTAGATGTGAGATAATGTATGATCATCTTGTACATCTGTTACCTGATAACATGAACTTAGCTGTGCAGGATTTCTGCAACCTTTAAAAATAAAATAGTCAACATTATACTTAATTAAGACATTATATTTAATTAAGCAGCAGGACAAATTTGTCACATTAAGAATCCAAGAATGGGATCTGGAGAGATGGTTCAGTAGTTAAGAGTACTTAAAGCTCTTGCAGAGGACCTGGATTCAGATCTCAGGCCCACATGGCAATTCAGCACCTTCTAGACATGTCATTCCAGTGGATCTGGTGCCGTCTTCCGGCCATCATAAATATAAGGCAAGCATATGGTACACATACATACATGAAGGTAAATACATACATCAAATAAAAATAAACTTTGAAAAATATTAAAAGAATAAGTGGGTCATTGTGTATAAATTGAAATCTTACAAAGATAAGCTTCTTACACATAACAGATCAGTTTTTAATTACATGTGCTTCTAGACAAATAAGGATTTTATCCTAAGAGTTGTGTGTACCTATGCGTATATTTCATCTTCTTTCAGATTTATGCATATTTATAATAACTATATACCTTACTTAGACCTATAACCCTTACCCAAACAGCACTCTTTGTGTAGGCCTGACCTTGGAATTAAGTTTTATTTGTAAAGAAAAAAGACAGAATAAACTATTTAATATGACATATTAATACCTATCTGAAAGATTTAAAAGCAATTAACATAGTCAACTTCTTTTCATCTATCCCATTTCTTAATAAAGGGATCTAGAAGTACCAAATATTCTCTAAACATAAATATAAAATCTGGATTGTGATAAAATAAATCAAATTTTCTGCAACTATAAAATGAGTTCAGTTGTTTATTATTAAAAAACACTCTGTCTTTTCTTAGGAAACCCTCATTAAGATGCTGTATCTAGCACTTGTCGTAGCTACCAATGTGGTCTATCAGGTTGGTGGTGTACACTATATGAATCTAATTAAAACTCTAAGTTAACAGAGTACACCTTGAAATGGATAAGTGAGTATCTTAATGCAGATCACTTGTTTCCATCAGACTTATTAAACTCCTGTAATATAATTTTAGTTCTAAACTTTTGAAAATAAAGATTCTTCTAAGCGACAGTTGTTGGCATCTGTACTGGCGTGTTTGAAACATTGCAGCTATCAGCGAAGTGGAGCTGCTCGTGTCTGCAGCTGGGGTGGATCTGCTTCTGGAGAAATGTGCAGCAGCTGCAGGGAGCATAAATCATGCCATTGATTTGATTTTGCAAAGCAAACACATTCTTCGCGTTATGATTTAGCTTGCTAATTAAGCCCGGCATAATCAAAGGAACCACGGAAGAAAGTAATTCTGGATTGAACTCAAGTTCTACACCTTCTGAGAGCCTTTTTAACACTGTTCACGCTTTCGAGAGGAGGATAGCTAAAAAGCAAATGCCTCTGTAGGCAAAAGAATGATTTGCAAATAATGGTCCACTGACAGTTAGTGTCAGACTCCTCTGACAAGTGAATCAAGTGAGAAGTCAAGAAGACTGTTATCAATGGACCTGCTGTGGCAGCAGGGTCTTTAGAATGAGTCAAAGCGATAACACCACATATTTTAATTTTGGTTTCATAGTGCTTATGAGCAAACTTATGAACAAAAGTCTTTGGTAAAGTCCTTAGGTTCTGTGTACCACATGCTCTCCTACCCAATTATTCAAGTTTGTTTTTTGTTTGTTTGTTTTTTGTAAGGAATGCAATAACAAACAATATATAAACAAGCAGGTGTAGTCCATTGAGTTTACTTTCAACTACACGTGGTGGGTCCTATTTTCCATTTCTCAGTTTATTTAATTCTCAGAACTAATAATGGCAATGAGTGTAGTAATAGAAATGGGACTTTATTTTGCCAAAGTAACTCTGTGTCAAAACCTGATATGTTCAATATAGAGAAAATACTATATATATGGGATGTGTATATATATACAGAGAAAGAATATACAGAACACATTTTATAAAGAATCTGGAAACAAGCACAGAAAATTTAAAAGTACTGTGATATATTAACAGCTATATTATTCAATTCATTAATTACATTTATAATTCTCATAATGGCATTTCAATTCATAAATTACATTTATAATTCTCATAATGGCATTTCATATATATATATATATATATATATATATATATATATATATATATATATAAACATTATGAGCTGGTTTTTCTGGTATTAATACAAATATGTAACTATTCTTGGCCTCTGGAAGCTCTCAGTTCTATAGCTGTGACATACATACACTTTCAAAACTAGAAAAATCATAACGAAATATTATATATACAGATGACTCATGCCAGCAGTGTGGGAACCTAATGTCATGAAAACTGGGAAGGAGAATAATTATGATCTATTGTGGTAAGGAACGATCTTCAGAAAGCATAGGCTTTGAAACAAGAATATTATATATTTGGTTTAGATTTCTAATGGGGAAGGAGAACATTGTCTTAGGTAGTTTCAAATACTTTCACAATGTGGTTTATTGGAGATAGATTACTTAAGGGGGCTTATTGGAGATAGATTATTTAACAATAGATGGGTGCCCAATTGAAGAAACAGCTGTGAGTATCAGAGAACACAGTTCAACCCCATTGTATAGCCGACAAAGGAACAATTATTAGCCAAAGAAGAAATTACAGGAAAACTTCTTAAAGTGATAGCTGCGGCAGAGGTTTTGAAATATGACAGATCTGGAAGAGGACAGAAGACAGAAAATAATTGGAGGAGGCAAAAATGACATCCATGATCAGCTGAGAATAATCAGAGCTGAGCAGTGGCAAGTCTGGTAAGCATGACTTTCCATGTTCCCAAGCAGCCAGGAAGGAATGGTCACAGCACTGTGCATTTCATTTACTTTATGTAAATTAACTGTGATGACTCAGGAAGTGTTCTAGGAAACAGAGTTTCCTTGCCTTTGTATTTCCTCCTACAAAAACAAAGGACAGAACTGCAAAACTACAGTAACTCAATATGAAATGTCTAGCAGAACACAGCAGAGGAGATAAAGGAAAACGAGTCCACAATAACAATTTGGAATTAAAAAAAATGGCAAACTGATAAGATAAACACAATTCTAAAATACGATTTTAAGGATTTACAAGCCAACAGCTTTAAGGTTACGCTAGTTTACGTGGTTACTATCAAATCAGGACTGCCTCTAATTGTGCATCTGTATGCTATTTTGGGGGGATTTTTTTTTTTATGTTCTGTAATCCTAGTTATAGGCTTAAGCACTTGCACATGGTCCATACATGCTCAACCACGAAGCTACATCCTCACCGCACTCCAGATGGAGTGGTTATTATCTTAAACAGACTAAGCTATACCGCTGATGAGGACTCAGTGGAAAGAGAGCTCCTGCTCAGTGTTGGTAGCTATGTAACCCAGAACTCATGACAAAAAAAGAGTATGCAGCACCTTCAAAACTTAAAATAGGAATAAATGTCCTGAATAGAACCCCAGTAGAACAGATGCTAAGATGGACAATTAATAAATGGAACCTTATGAAACTCAAATGCTTCTGTAAGGCAAAGGACACTGTCAATAGGACAAAATGGCAGCCTATAGAACGGGAAGCGATCTTTACCAACCCCACATCTGACAGACGCTATACAAAAAATTTTGATTATTTTTCTCCATTTGAAAATATAAATGTTTGGGAAGGTATGTGTGTATATATATATATATATATATATATATATATATATATATATATATATATATACCTTGCTTTACACTTCATGCAGTGTCTACATTTATAGAAACACAACACGATGTCATGACTCCACAATAACACATTTGAATGCTTATGTCGGTTAAAACAAACTAAAGCTCAACTAATAAAGGTATTTAAAGAGAAAGTAGAAAATGTTTACTGTTCACAAGTTAAGAGTGCATAAAGAAGCCGGGCGGTGGTGGCACACGCCTTTAATCCCAGCACTCGGGAGGCAGAGCCAGGCGGATCTCTGTGAGTTCGAGGCCAGCCTGGGCTACCAAGTGAGTTCCAGGAAAGGTGCAAAGCTACACAGAGAAACCCTGTCTCAAAAAAAAAAAAGTGCATAAGGAATACTCATTTGCAAAATCCTACACTGGATGGCTACTTCTGGTCATAAATACATAAGTTGTGGTGCCCACTGTTTCTTGTCTCTGCCCTTGTTTGTCCTTAATTTGATGTACTTCAACCTCTATGGCTAGAGACAAGTTGGATGGTTTGATCTTTTCAGTTACCTTCGAGCCATGCCTCATGATGCTCTTTTCTGCCACACATGCCCATCTTCATTGCTTCTGCTCCGGAAGCAGGATGATTCATCACTCCCTCAAATGCCACCACGGCTTGACAACCTCATGCCAATCTACCCTCTGTACACACACTGCAAAGCTGAGAGGTGCCAAGTCTTACTGCAGTTATTTCTCACAGCCTGGCCCTATAAACCCATGTGGGGCCAGCATTGACATTTTATTGTGTGCAGGTCTTACACTTCTTTTCAATATTGTGTTTCAAACGAACAGACTTCTCAGCATTTTTAAGACTTACACAGTGTCCACAGTGAACCTATGACTTCTTCATTGATCCCTGCTCTGGCAAAAGGAGTTGTGAGCTGTTCATTCTCCTGATTTTATAACAATCACTTTGCCTCTCTAACATTAACTGATACCTTTGCAGGTCATCAGTTCTAAATACCTGACAATTGCTTATTTAAGCTACCTACATGTCTTATTCTTGCTTTTATGGTTTGTGATTGCCTGTATTTTTACATAAACATTGTAAAAGGGAATTATACAGCATCTCCAAAACCTCTACACCAATCAAGCTTTTTTATTTTTTTAAATATTTATTTATTTACTTTATGTATGCCTTTATGCCAGAAGAGGGCATTAGATCCCACTAGAGATGGTTGGGAGCTACCCTGTGGTTGCTGGGAATTGAACTCAGAACCTCTGGATGATCAGCTAGTGCTCTTAACTGCTGAATCATCTCTCCAGCCCCATCAAGCTCTTTATTTACATTACATCCCTGAGCATCCTTACAATGCTCTATTAGGTGGCGCAGAACGTGCTTTTTAGACACTTTATAATTCAGTGAGAGTGAAGAATTAGACAGGTTTCACTAATTTTCATGGACCAGATTTTTTGATTTAAAGTATTTTTCTAAAGAACGAAAGTACATCTAAATTCGTAAGTCTAGATCTTTTCAAAAATGGTACACATAGATACAATTAGGAGACTTAATCTTTGGATTTTAATAATGCAGTTTCTCTTTCACATTGCTTGTTCAAAAACCACTGTGATTCTGGAACAATGTGAGAATGAGGAAGTGAGGTTAGAGATAAATAGATGAGACAGGCATGTAATACAGTGACTGTTCCACAGGCAACTAATTCAGGCTTATTGTAGAGATGAACCAAGATCATGTGCCATATGGTAATAATGAAAACGAGATAAAAATATTTTAGTACTTCTTTTATCCTTTTACGTATTTTGCTCTGATAACTTTCAGACAGGGGAATATATTATTTATTATGTGGTAAGCACACAATCCAGCTTAACTGTAAAATTAAAGATCATTATGTGTTCTAAAACTATGTGATGCCAAACTATTTTCTTCATCTGTGATTATTAGACTTTCTTCTCTTACTAGCAATTAGATTATGATGTTTTTATTCATTAGATTAACTAATGCTAATATATGTGGTGTTAAGTCATTTATTTTCATTTATTTATAATATGTAAAGTGGTACAGCTCTTAATGGCTGGAGTAATATTCTGACTATACATACTACCTGGTACAGTTTCTCTAGACTCTACAGCTAAAGTGGTTTTATGTTAAAAGTACTTCGTAATGTTTTATATAGTATATAGTCATCTTTGTTTCTGAGGACAATATATATTTGCATATACATATATACACACATCACACACACATATATATACATACATACACACACATATGTATATAACACATATATACATATATACATACATATATACTTATATATAGAGATACATACATATATATGACAATTGTTTCATTTTCATTTTTAAAAAGGACTAGACATTTTGGACCAGTCTAGGGTAAAATTATATATAGTGATGGTTTTAATTTGGGCTTCCTTGGCTATCAGTGAACTTAACCTTTCGGAAGCTCTGTTGGTTTTAGGCAGGTTATCTTTCTATTGGCTGCCGATAGGTTTTTGTTTAATATAGCTTGTCAAATTCATGAACTTCCCACTAAGAAGGGGATGTTGGGCAGATATGGGGGGGTTCATAATGGGAAAACAGGTATAGATATGATCATGTTTCACTGTATATGTATACGAAATTCTAAAAAATAAAAATAAGTATATATTTCTTCTTGGATCCTTAATGCCACTTTTGTCTTTGTTTTTCCAGTCAATCTACTTCATTTTGGTTAATTTTACCCTTTTGTTTCTTTAGTTTTGCACGTGCACGCGCATGTATGTGTGTGTGTGTGTGTGTGTGTGTGTGTAACAATAAGGGAAAAGGTTGTGTTTGAGAAGCAGTAAGGAGGGAAATGGGAGAGGCTAAGGTGAAAAGGATACAATAATGGTTGGAAAGGGGAAAGGAAAGAGGAAGTAACATAATTATAATTAAATTAGATTCTATTAATGAAAATATGTTCAACTTAATAATTGTTAGCTCTTGTATGTGCAATTTGTACACACGGGTCTGAGTGTACTAGCTTGCGTTATAATTTCAAAATCAATTACACACATGTATCTTTAGATTCTTATACATCCTAGAAAATGGATGACAGAACTAAAGCCGGCGAGGCTACAAACGACAAGAATGAATTTACTTTTATTCTTAAAGGCCAGTCTACCGCTATTATTTATTTCCTTGATTGTAGAAAGAGGAGGCCAGAGAACAAAGTGCTTGAAAGGAGCCTCCCAGCCTTCAGGCATGAAAAGATTTTCCTGGGCACGGCGACCTTTTCCAGATAGTAAACTCTTTGCTAGAGCAGAAAGAAAAGCGATGGATTTTATCTGAGTACCACCTGGTCTGCTAGTGTGATACATATTTAAATGAACATTGATCTGACAGTATTGACTCAAATGGAAATCTATTTTAGTAAAAGAGAGGAAAATATCAACTTCATTAGTAGAATCAAGTCAACACAATCATGTGCAGCAGTAACGTCAATGAAAAGACAGAAAAGTAACAAAATAAATGGAGGGATTACAGAAAAACTACAATCTTTCACTTGAAATTACAGGTCAAAGAATAGATGAGTCATGTTCTGTTAAGCCTGCAGTTGGCACTGAACTACGTGGCTATGGCTTTTCCTTGCCATACCAACGGGACTGCACTCTATTTCTAAGACATCACTATAATAAGGATATTTATAAACAGATGAGTTTCAGTTGTTTGTACTACTATGACAAGCATGGGAAGTATCAATGGGAGGGATATCTGGTCTGTTGTTCTTGTTAATAAAGGTTTATTAGCACAGCTACAGCCACTGATTTATATGTTATCTGCTGAGGATGTCAAACTCGACAGATCTATTTATTTTTTAGACTTGACCTGAATATTTATGACAGAGCACACCTGACCTGGAACAATGAACATACTTTCTTTTAGCCCTTTACAGAAAATGTTGCCAGTGCCTGATCTTGGTGATACCTGTGCAGAGTACTTTGAAGAATTTTATTTTCAGACAAAGGTAAGTAATATCTGAATTTTTTTCATTCTAGCCATCTAAAGAATGATTTGATGATGCCTAACTTAGAAGATACTTTAAAAATATTTTTTGATTTTATGATATAGTTATAGCATTTACATATATCTATATCTATCTATATCTCTATATCTAATCGATCGATCTATCATCTATGTATGTATCTCTCTCTCTCTCTCTCTCTCTCTCTCTCTCTCTCTATATATATATATATATATATATATATATATATATATATATATATATATATATATATGGTGGCATTCCTGCTAAGCTGCACCTGGCCTAGCTTCAGAGAGTAACACCTAGCCCTAATCTGTCTTCTGTTTAGCAGACACCTTTTGTTTTCCTTGTTGCCTTGTTGTGAATTCTGTCTTGGAGTTTCCCAAGGATACAAAGGCCTATGCACAACTTGATTTAGGAAACCCAGAAAACTGTGATACCTGACTAATCCAGGAATTTGCCCTTGGCATTGTATTGTTGGGGGCCCCTTTCAGGTTGTCTTGAGCATATGGAAATCAACTGGCTAAACTGTAGTGGAGAGAAATAAAAATGCCCGAGGCCAAGGGAAGAGGCTTCAGTCCTTCCAGGCTGGACCCCCCTGCAGCCATGAAAGGCTAGATTCATTCTTAAGATGCCTCTGAGTCTTCATTCCACCGACTGGCGTGAACCCACACACATGCCACGACCACACAGATACATATACATATACATATATATATTCCTAAATATAAAAAATATAACTTGCTCAGTCAATATAATGGTATTTGTATATCTATACATATATACATACATATATGCATATGTGTGTGTATGTGTGTGTTTTCACTTATGACCACTGTGTATTGGAAAACCAAACAAATTAGTGTGTTCGTTCCTGGGGAAGATCATTTCTCCCCCTCTCAGTATTCCTTAGTTACCTGAAGTTCTTCGTCAAGGGCTGAGGTCTTATGGGTTTTCCCCTTTCTATGTTAGTATATCTATCGGTGTCATTCTTGTTCAGGTCATGTTTAGGACAGCCATGTTAGTGAGACTTCATGGGTATAACTTCTCTAACATTTCTAGAAGATCGGATCTTACAGAAACTTCTCGTTCTTCTGACTCTTACATCATTATCCCTGAACCTTAGGTGCAGGAGTTGGGTTATAGATTTGTTAAAGCTATTTTTGATAACAAACATTAGCATCATTGTCATGAAGGAACTTTTCCAGATTGGAGGTGGTCATAAGAATTAAATAAAGTTCATCCTCACTTTTAATGCTATAATCTGGGTTCTGTGAGTCTAAGCAATATTGAATAATTTTATGCATTCTTTAAGGAATGTCTTTTAACTTATGCAATTTCATTTGCACTTGCTTTGATGACAATTGAATACTTTCATTTTTTAATGTTCTTTATATTCAGCAGATATCTAATGATAATTGAGTTGTATTTTTCATCTTAATACAGCATCAAATATCACCCTCAACAATTTGCTTATTTATAAAACTAACAAATTTTCTATGCATTTACTTTTAACAAGTTAGTGATGCACCAGCAACTTCTAATATGCATCCATTAGTTAAGAGATCTCTACCCTTTGAGAGTTTCCAAACAAGATACAAGAAATAAATACTTCCATAATCACTACAACAGGAAGCTATCCTTCTTTGCAGTCCTTTAGTGATAGGCAAGTGTCCAAGCCCCTTTTCTTCTGAGTATGGGATTCACAGCCTAGCTCACAAGAAAGAAATCCATCTTCCAAAAATAACCCTCTTGTCCTCAATTATTTTATATCTTTGCAATGTGTGAGGAGTTTATGCATATTTAACTAGTTCTCAGGAAAGAGTTGAAATACATGCATAATAATCTTTCTCTGAATAAATCTGGTATCTCATCTGTAACTGTAGTGGATCACCACAAAACCCTATGAGTTCCTTTGAAACATACTATTATGTTGACCTACCTGCATTGGCAAAGCATGGGTCAGTAAAAGTTTCAAGTCATTGTGGTGACAGCTACTGAATTCTTAACATAAGAACCACATTTTGACCTGCCCATGTTTCTTTTTAAAAATATCCACATTATAAATTCATGGTTAGAATTTAATGGAGATAACATATGTGGAAGGTTCTTTTTATAAGGTGCCAGACACTTTTTATTACATATTTTCTCCCATATGCATAACACAATATACTCATAAAGCCATTCTATCAGAAGTCTCAAATTTATAACTTGTGGACTGAACTCGGTGTGCAATGATAACTGATTGTGCCTTGCAGTGGTCACAGATTTCCTCCTACATGTTTCACACATGCCCTGATCTGGCTAGTCACAATAGATGCTTACATATGAAAATTTCGCCCCAAAACAACATCCAAAGTTCCCTTTCTCTCTCTTCAGTAAGGAAGGAAATTATCCTAGTGCTATGCTTGAATAGAAAATTCTCAGTCCTTGAATTCTCTAATCACCACCTGTTCCTGGCTACTGCTGTTCTCAGTCCTTAACTTCCTTCTGTCACTTACCTGAAGTCACAGCTGCTTTGACAGTTCCTTCAACATGAAGGCAGCAACATGTACCGACTTCTTAAGTGCTAGTGCCCTTGTGCTGAACAAATGTTCCTCAGTCATCTTCCCAGTTTGACTCAGTGCCATTTTATAATCTTGCTAAAAGTGAAGCAAAGCCACCATGAAGAGCCTTGCTTGACTGTACTACCTATCAACTGTCCTTACCACCTTGTCTTGGCTAGGGTTTCTATTGCTGTAAAGAGTCACCATAACCACAGCAACTCTTACTAAGGATAACATTTAACTGACTTGGTCACTTACATTTTCAGAAGTTTAGTCCATTATCTCATGACATAACAAGGACGCATGCAGGTAGACATGGTGCTGGAGAAGTAGCCGAGTGTCCTACATCTTGACTTGTGGGCAACGCTAAGTGGTCTGTCTCACTGGGTGTGGCTTGAGCATATATAAGACCTCTAAGCCTGCCTCCACAGTGACACACTCCCTCCAACAAGACCACACCTGCTCCAACAAGGCCACAACTCCCCACAGTGCCTATCTTTTGGGGGGTCTTCTTTCAAACCAACACAAACTTCTATCTCTAAACTTTAGTTTTAATGTTAGCAAAAACATGGCTATTCATCTGTGTCGACTGGTCTGCATATCCAAATTATAATCTTTTAATGTAAGCCTTGGTTTTTTTGCCCTGAAGCAAAAACATGGCTATTTGTCTTTATAGATTGGTCTGTATATCCAAACTATAATCTTTTAATATAAGCCTTATTTTTTTTGTCCTACATAATTGATTTCATAGTAATAACAACAGCTCCACTAGCACATGATAAATTACCAGGTCTAGGAATCTGGTGCTACTAGTCTAGACAATTTGACATGCAGAAAAACAGAAATAGATATTAAGACTACTCCTGATGAGGGATAAATTAGTGTTGGCTTCCTACTTAGCATCACCCTAGATCCACGTAATAAATAACCTGTAAGGGTTACAAGAGCCGTAAGAAACAAGATGAGCAGATCCATATCTGAGAGGAAACATGAAGTTAGACAAACTCCTGCCTGGAAGGATAGATCCAGGGTCTAGGTTCGCTAACTCTATGTGGCCTGCAACAGCAGGAGGAAAAGTTCAGGATGAGGTGACTTTGATTTGTTAAGTTAATGCGACTCAATATCGCCTCCTCTCAATAGCTAAACAGTTTTTCCTTTTTTGAGGATAACCTACAGAGAACAACACTCTCTCCTTGAGAGACTATAAATATGTCAGAACACATGCAAGAAAAAACAAGGATAAAGTATGAAAGTATATTGATTTCTCATTTTCAACATCCATGAGTGAGGAGAAAAAGACACTGTCAGTGAGATAAGAGAAGACCCAAAGCATGTTACCTTAGAATAAGAGAGTTTCTTGTCTAGAATTTTTTCCAGAAGGCTGGAAATAAGGACGAGAGGTCACTGGATGTGTTTTGTAGGGCTAAGTCATTTATTTGTTTTCTGAAAACATCAAGTAAAATTAAAATAATTTTCTAAGGTGAAACATCTATATGATGATATCTAGTTAGGGAATTCAAAGTTTAGAAATAAGCCTTTATTCATCCAGTCTTCTATGGGAGAAAAAAAAGGGTTGTGCCAACATGGAATCAAGAAGGTTTATAAGAGCATGTTCATAATCTAACTCCCCACATTTATTTCTTTGTATTAATGAGATTATCAGTCTTCTTCCATAGACAAATTTCTAGTTTATCTCTGGTATATCTATGCATAGTTTAACATCAGGTTGCTGCTTTATTTTAATTTTAGAAAGCCTTACGTGACTCTTCCTTGCAATTATGATACTTTGGTCCATATTAAAATAAAGTAGAATTTAAATATTCCTTCAAATTGGAAAATCTTATTGTCTACTTTTGCAATAAAATTTGACAGTGTTTGTCACACACAGGGATGATGTCATAAAAACTTACCGACTAAATAAAAATGTGGGTGATTATCAAGTAACTGGGGAATCATACTACAATTTTACATGTTGACTTCAGTTACAGGAACCACACTTAGAGAAATATTATTTATGTATTCAAATGAGTAGACATTTAAATACAGTAAGCAATGTGAATTAGAAAGGACTTAAAAATCAACATGAATGAAGTAGGACTATGGGTTCGTGAGGAAAGCCTGCATTACGGCCAGTCTCAGAGAATCAATGTGCACAGAATGGATGGCGTACGCGGGTTTGAGCAGCTCTGAGTTCAGGGACTTAGAAGCACATTCATGGCTAGAGTCTAGCAGGCAGCATA
Organism: Peromyscus eremicus; assembly: GCF_949786415.1. Lineage (NCBI taxonomy): Eukaryota > Metazoa > Chordata > Mammalia > Rodentia > Cricetidae > Peromyscus > Peromyscus eremicus. The sequence goes on along the minus strand of NC_081434.1, from coordinate 19,593,496 downwards.
ACAGAAACCAGTTTCTAGGAGAAGAAAAACGCACACAGATGAAAGCTGGCCAAGCTCTATTGAAGGGACGGAACAGGGCACGTTTGCTGGTACAACAGAGGCAAAGATCAGATAGAATAGGGCCACTGGGGATGCCAGGCTGAAGGGTTCGGAATTAATATGGCAGCCACCAGGGTACTCTTCCCTAAGGGTCCTTGAGTAGAAATGTCATGATGAAAATGGTGCTTGAGAAGGATTATTCAAGCAGCGGGGGGTCAATAGCCTGATGCAGTGAGAGAGCATTTACACCTAACTGTGTCCCTGAAACGCTGCACCCTGCTACCCTCCAAGACCACAGTGATTACAAAGCACTATTTTTGAAAGGCCCTGCACTCTGGGTGGTATATTTCATTCAAGCTCTTTGCCAGGGGATTTCTTTTCCTTTTCTCTTCTCTTCCTACTTTAACAAATGCCCTGCCACAGGCAGAGATGAGGAGCATGCTCATTTGTTTTCTATCGCTTGTGGCGGATTGATGGAAACTGATACATTTTAAGTTACTCCTCTGTGTTTGCCTGGCAAGGCCTTAAAGCTGTGACAGGGGCATTAACCTTAGGCATGAGGAAGCAGTTCTTGCTTCATGCTCTCTCAGTTCAGAGCTTCTCCTCAGCAGGGAGAAAGCAAATCATGTACATTATTTGAAGCAATTTTGTGATTTGTCCACCGGGCACTGACCTATAATCAAGTGAACTTTGCTTAAAACCTCTGAATGGATTTTTAAATGCTGCTGGGGGGCAAAGAGAGAGACATTCACGTAGCTTCCTTCTCAGAAGCAAACTTGTCTTAAAAAAAAAAAAGTTTCCCCAAATACCCAGGAAAAATACAGAAACTTTAACCTCAAATTGACTTGTTCCTCTTTTCAAAACTATAGGGAAATCTTAACTTCTTTCTTAACAAAACATAACCTACTCTAGAAATTCACTGAAATAAAACAGAGTCTCAGGATTCACTTTTCTTTAAATTTATGTCACAGAAATATGCTATTATAATTTTATAAGTAAAGATGAATTCACCTTAAATTATACTCAAAGCTTGCTCAAATGAATATGAGCAGAAAATGTGACATGATATTTTAAGAAATTCACATATATGGAGTTTGCTTATCAAATTGTATCATTCTGCTAATAAAAATGCATTAATGTCAGAGATATTGTGGTGAATCAACTTTCTATTAGTAAATTTATTATTGACAACTTCAAGTTATTTGTATCTCTTTTTGGTTTCCAGAGCAATGGTTTAACATCCTGGGGTCATGTTCCTCATCTTTATCATAAAGAAATGGGTCAAAACAATTCTACTTTGAACTTAAAAAAAAAAATCGTTGCAGCTTGAGAATAGAGACATCCATAGATGTCATTTTACAGGATTGAGTATCAGGACACTGGAAGTGGCAGAGCCACCTCACAGCAGGACATTTCTGGGCACCGTGTCAGGGGCTGTCAGTTTGGGGAATGCCATGTAGAGTGGAGCCTGGCAGGCAGAGGATGGAGAAGGAAATAGGTATTACGATGGAAGCTGACAAGCGTGTAATCCAGAATATGATTGCTCTCCCCCATTGCCACAGGTAAATGTTATGACCACCTGAGTGACTGGCTAAAGTGCTGGGTAATTGAGATCTTAACAAGAGCGGAGGGACTGTACAGAGAGTGGAGGCTTCATTTTTAACAAGGCCAGAAGAACTGTTCATGTCTACGTGCTGGCCATAACTATAGAATATTGGAAGGAGTTGGAAAATAATAGTAGCTAGCCATTATCTATTGTTTTTCATCTATCCACTGTTAGTCTAATTGCTTTAAAGGGGATAAGATTCAGATCTCACAGACAACTCACGGGTAGTTTATTAACATTATGTTTTTCATATGGTGAAACTGGAGTGTAGAGAAATGAAATATAACATGTTCTAAGATCACAAAGTTATTACAGGATATAGGTAGAATATAAAACCAGATGATTAACATGTAAACAATAAAAATAATTATATATTTATATATGTATATTTTTATTTATTTAGCAAAAGAAATTTGGAAATCTATGATGTACACGACCCACATACTTTCATTTATATATTTTTGTTATAAATTGTAAACATCTTTCTTGGATTTTTTTTTCTATTTAAATAGAAAAAGACACGTGTAAGCAATGAATTCGGTTATTTAGTTGAGACATTTCTTAGCAAAGCATTAAAGGTATGGTTTGGCTTCTTTTTGTAAAATGTGAAAGGAAACAGATACATTAAGATGAAAGGAACTATTGTGTGACAGGAGCCAGAACATGATTTAGAAACGTCTCAGTCTACATAATATACTCTGGGAATTGGGACAAGGTGTGAAGGGATAAAGATTCTGGAGAGATTGGGTGTGTGATTTTCTAACCCAGCCAACCTTGTAGCCAGAGATGTTCCAACGTAGATTTGGAGGACTAGGAAGGGGATGAAAAATCAAGATTCCTGGGATGTTGGATGGATAGCCTAGCTCTCTTTTGTTGACAGTAGGTGTTATTGTTGGAGTAAAAGAGTGAATGACTCCAGAGGTGACTCGGAGAACAAGTCTACCATAGAACCAGAAGAAACAGGTTCAATATTCTGGGAAACTTCACCAGCTAGAGAGGACAGAGTCACTGCCCCCAAACAAAGCAATGGGTACCTCATAAAATGCAAAGGAGAAAACTGGGCCTAGAGTGTGGGTAGAGATGTCACCCCAGGACACATTCAGATGTAAAGACAGACAATGGACAGATGATCAAGATCACTAGTCATTAAGGAACTGCAAATCAAAACCACAACCTGAAAATTTACAAGGCTGATAAGTTACAAGAGCTTATCCCCAAAATGATGTTAAGACATGGATTGTCTTTGACTCAATGTTTGTGACCAGGATCCCAGATCTATATGCTGAAACATAATCTCTCCTTCCAACTATATTTCATTTCACTTAATTTGTTTTTATTATGTTATTAAAAACAAAATTAATAAGGCAAATATTTGGGGTGCTTATAGAATTTATCACTTATTTTATAACTAAGAAAAAAAGCGATGTATTTGTATTTCAATGTTCTCCAATTCATTTTTATCTTTGTTAACACTGGTTGAAAGTTAAAACATTCAAAATGGTGGGGTAGAGAAGTGGCTCATTTGCCATGTCCAGCCTGACCTTCAGACGGTCCTTGGCATAAGGAAGTATGGATTGAGAAATAATAGATATGAAAGATATAGACACAGACAAAGAAAAAGTAACACAAGATAGCTTTGGGAGGATTCTAGGTCAATACCACACTCTTCTCCAGTTTATTCCTAATGGGCTTTTTATATACCAACAAGACAAGAAGCAAAATACAGCCTCCTTTCAAGGTCAAGGTACAAAGCCCCCTTTCAAGGTCAAGGAACAAAGTACAAACAAGTATAGACCTTTCTTTAATTTTCAAAACACCTGGTAACCGCACCTTTGGACAAAACATCCTATTATGTAACCTTGTGAGGTAAAGCAAACTTGGACTCTCTGACCCTGAGTCAAGATGAAGTAAGGCCTCACTATGGAGTCTCTGTGGGGCCCCACACTTATACGGTAAAGTGTTTGTCTTGTAAGCATATGAAATTGATCCTCATTATCCACATAAAAGCCAAACATAGTGGCCTTTGTTTGTCATTCTGGTGCTAAGGAGACAGACATAGAAAGATCCCTTCGCCTATCTTATGAAGACAGTTTAAACTATTTAATGAGCAATAGGCTAATAAGAAACCTTGTCTCGCCGAGAGGTGGTGGCGCACGCCTTTAATCCCAGCACTCGGGAGGCAGAGCCAGGCAGATCTCTGTGAGTTCAAGGCCAGCCTGGACTACCAAGTGAGTCCCAGGAAAGGCGCAAAGCTACACAGAGAAACTCTGTCTCGAAAAACCAAAAAAAAAAAAAAGAAACCTTGTCTCAAAGGAGATAGATACATTTCTAATGATGACACCTGAGGCTCTCCTCTGGCCTCCACACACTAGAACACATATGAATTGGGACACACATAAATACACACACACAAAGATAAACTAAAAAGCATATACAATGAGATGGATATTGGGGAAATATTTGCTAACTATTATTTGTGGTGGAGGTGCTAACAAACTGATGTTTAGTAGTCTCTTTATAGACTTTTGGATTGTATTTCTCAACATTTATGAAGCTCTATGCAAAGTTACCTCATTCGATTTTGTGATAAACAAATTATAGATGAAAACATTCCCCAGTGTAATCCTCCATGGTCTCTTTTCTAGTCCTAGTTTGGATGCAAAGTACTTTCGACAGGTTCCAAAGCCTTACAAGATCACATAGCTAAGGATTCAATCCAGCTCCTTAAACACTGCTAGGAAGCATCACTTTGCAGGAGGTACATCATTAGAATTGGCTTTGAATGAGAAAGAAAACAGAGCACTTCCTCACTTTTCTACATCCTATAGATGGATGAAATATTCACTTGGTTTTCTGCTCCTGCCGCCATACCATGCCCTCCCTGATATTATGGGCTTTATTCCTCTGGAATTATATGTTAACATACATCCTTTCTTCCTTAGGTTGCTTTTGGTTATCACAGTAACAGAAAAGTAACTAATAGAGGTATAATTGTGATGCACACTAAATTTTAAATGAGTGCATTGTGTTTCAAAATAAATGTGGTTGGGCTTAAAGGGAAGTATATAGCAAGTCTAAAACAAGTGGAATTTATTTGGGCCTTATTTTTCTAAATTATTTCTGCTATATTCTGCCTCCTCTCATTTCCATAATGTTGGAACATAGGAAGGAGACGTGGGTATTAGAGAAGACGATGAGAATGTTCTGAACACATTCAATTGGAAACCAATTTTTAGAGATGATAGATAACTGTTTTTAAATTGCTCACAAAGCTTGAATAAACAGAATGGCACATTTGTTGATATATGAATACGCAGCTAGACATATGTTCAGAAATATTTAAATATTTATTTTCTACAATGTAATTTAAAAGGAGTTTTTTGTTTGTCTTTATTGAGAAGGCTAACATTTATCTGATTTTTAATTGACAATGAAAATACTAACTTACTCTAACTTCTACATAGTCCCATAATTGTTTTGTCAAGGACTGGGTAGCATATTCCTGGGTGTACATATTCTACTTCTGTGTTCCTAGTCACTTGCTTACTTACTTCTTCTTTTCCACAGGGATGCACATTTTAAATGTGCGGTCCTTAGCATGTATGGCCTGTTTTTCCTATCTGATACATTGTACGATACCACAGCCTGCTTTCCCGGGCAATGAATCACTCTGAAAGGTTATCTGTCAGTCATACATGCCCCATGGTGACAAGGCCTGAACCACTTAGGTCTTTTAATTTCCTGATGACCAGACATGCAACACAGACAAGCTTGAGATACACTCTGGGATTTCTGCAGAGAATTTCACTGTAGAAATCAATCCACGCAATCGGAGTAACCAGTATGTCAGAGAGAGCTCAAGGCCGGCAGTTAGACACAAGCTTGCTGCCATTTACTTGAGTGTAAATTGGAGACAATTACTTTTCTAGATGTCTTCAATCGCTCACCTATGAAACTGTGATAACTTAGATTATTAAACTTATATAGACTACAGGTTTATATTTTTAAATAGATGTTGCTTTTTTTATTAACAAGTGATCTTTTTATTGCTTTTTTTATTTGATTTCTGAAATTAGTTTAGTTACAACATCTCTTCCCTTCCTTTCCTCCAAACCCTCCCAAATATCTTTTTTTTTTGTTCTCCTCCAAATTAATGCCTCTTTTATCACAGGCATACATGTAAATTAAGATCTGTAGGTGAAAGACTTGAGTTTTCACCAGAGACTTCTTTTGGACTTTTGAATACCTAGGATTTCTCCAGAATAGACTTGTCTAGTGGCCAAGTGGCTTCCCAGTAAGAGATGTTCTACTGGAAGTTGAATCATCCAGGGAATCCAAGCTGGGCCCAAAAGCTCATGATGGTAACTTTGTCAAAATTACCACTGTGTTGGTAGAATCTAGCTTAAGGATGTCTTCTCTCTGATGTGCATAATTTAAAAACATGGACTAGTGAGGTGACAAGAAAGACACTTGTCTCTGAACCTGGTCATCTGAGTTCAACTCTTGGCATATACATGATAAAGTTATAATCAACTTCCAAAAAATTATCATCTGACCCACACAGGTGAGGTATAAAATCCACATACCCTCCTATGCCAATAACAAACAAATGTAAAACATTATATATTAGTAAAAAGATTACTATGCTAACATTAGATTACATTTGAATATCCTGTGATACCAGGAACAAGCAAACTCCGGCCCCGAATCACAATTCTATCAAAGGAAAGGCTTAAATATTCTTGTGGTCGGGCCTGTCCCTCGGACAGGGGTGTGTTTGTTATTCCTGTTGGAGCTGCTGCTCTGCTCCATAACTGAGCCAAGGAGGATGTGGACTTTGGTGTGGGTCACAGGTGAAGACTGGAGAAGGAAGTAGTTTGGTACAGTTTTAAATGCTTCCAATTTCACTTAAATATTTCTAATAGTTGGAAATTGTGCTTGTCTACTTCAATGTGTTTTCTAACAGCAATAAACAAAGTTGTGGTTACGTCATTTCATTTATTTGCATGCGATTTTGATAACAAATATATTGATATAGCCTATTTGAAAGGCAATTCATCAATAATTATTAAAAATTTGAAACTGATGTTTTTGAATAAAAGGAATATATATATTATATAGTTGTTCACACTTACTCATAAAACTGCTTATACAAAAATATGCAGAGTATAACCATCACTAAATAAATAAACAATTCTGTACTTGTGTACATTGTAGATAAACCGATGGTCATCAGTACTGGTAAAAATCTTCATTGTACATCAACATTATAGGATGCAATAGGCTGTTACCAAAATAAATTAGGTGCACACGTGCTAAGATGATCATTTTGTCATAATGTAGTATGATATTCAATGGAAATATTAAATATGAATAAATGTATTTCAGAACTTTTAAAAAATTTATGTGTGTGTGCCTATATAAAATTGTGTGTATGTACGTGTGGTGTGAGTGTGTGTGTGTGTGTACATGTCTGTGTGAGTGTCCTTGGAGGCTAGAAGAGGGTGTCAAATCTTTTGAGGATGAAATTACATACAGGTGTTTCTTAGACACCTGGTGTGAGTGTTCGGATATGAGCTCAGGTCTTTATGACTGATCAAAATGTTCTCTTAACCACATAGTTATCTCTCCATCCCCATGGATATATTTTATATTGACCATATACTGTCTAAAAATGCACAGATTGAAACAACTATAGTAAATCTATATTTACTTTTTACTGCACGTATTTTTGGTTGAAAGTTTGAGAATAAGCATTATGTATGTATAATGTTACACACACACATACACACACACACAAGTGGAAGAAAAGGCCAATAAATGAAATTGTTTACCAAAATTCTGTCTATTAGATCTCCCTCTACAGATTTCTAGAGTTCTTCACACCCCTCACAATGATTTTTGTAAAATATTCTTGTGTGTCTTATCTTCTATTAGTTTCTTCACTCTCAATTCCCATGATTTAAATTCCTCCAAAATATTTCTCTCTAGCCCTTGCCTTGTGCAAAGACCAGGACATATGTTTGAAACTTTGAAAGTGAACCTTTGATATTTGTTGAAAATAGTCCTAAAGCTTTCTTATGTATAGATGCCCATTACACATCAATTCACAAAAACCCAGCATCCAAACCAGCCGTCAGCTTTAACATCTTCGACTCTGAAACTCACTAGTGTTTAATCCTGTTGGTCCCACCTCTGTAACGTTTAGTCAGACTCCCTGTGGTCAGCATCTCTGCCCCGGCATCAATAGGTTGACTATTCCTCAGATGCAGCCACTTTTAAAGCCCTTTTTCTACTCACCAGCATTTCCCCACTAACATCACCTGGTCCATTAAGATGCATTATAATTACAAACAATTTCTTGTTAAGTATCAGCTCTGTGTAGGCAAATGAATCAAAAACTGTCTTTCTGGAAAGCTGATCATGTGCATTTACCTTTGTCAAAGCTTTAGTAGTTTGGAGATTTATCCTTAATTGGCCCCAAACCTTGTGACATTGATGTAGCCCTTTTCCTATTTTACCACGTTTTCTGTAATCCAATCCAATATTTTAAACAAAACACTAGTTAGGTAGCATTTTTTTCAAATACATCACCAAAGAGACTATGGCCACATCTCTTTCCTCTAGGCTGTTGCCACTAAGTCCATAACTTCATCAACAATCATAGAAACATCACCAGGCAGTTTCGTTAGCAGTTGGCCCGAACTCAGCCTTACACCTGCTCTGGCCATTCCTATTCATTTTCATTCATACCTCAAACGAAATCGAGTAATCCTAAATTGGTTTAAAGCGTGTGTCTGAAGGATGAGCACATTTGCAATTTCACCATTTCAGCCACAAATGAGAGAAAATGCTGATTTTTGATGAAGTCAGTTTCTTCTCTTAAGAAGGAGCAAGAGCAACCAACCACAGAATTCATTTTCTAGCCAAATGCATGTCCATAATTCAGTCATTCTCTTATATGCTTCCCTTTGCTGATCAGTGACTCATTCTGATCTCTGCAAACACCCTCATCTTCTCATCTTCATGACCAACAACACCTAGATCACCTTAAATTCTACTTGCAATCTACCTTCCCATCCACCTTCCAACATGATTCCATTATTCCATATTTTTACTTTGGCAACATCATTGATTTTGATGACACGTTGTATATGAACATTATTGCTCTGCCAATTTTTTCTAGTGATTTGAATACAAGCCTAATTTTCATAATTTATTATGTCTACATTCTTCCTAAGGATAGTATCTTGCATACTATATATTTTAAAGTAATTTAAGAAATATAGCTTTCATCAGAACATGAGCTACAGTTAAATGAATTTCATTCAATCAGACATTGTCTTCTTAACTAATATATCTTGTGGTTTCTTTCCTTCCTAATTAAGAATTGTATATATGCTTAGTGATTTAAATTTTATCTGGTAACTCCAAATAAAATTATAATAAAAACCAAGAGTTTTGTTATAGGTTTTTTTTTGCTCCAGTCTTATAAAGAATGATACCAACCATTTATTAAATTCGAATATAACAAGCATTTTTAAATGAAGGCTTTGATAGAATTTTCAGTTACTTTTTTCCTAAATCCCTTTCATCATGAGAAAGTATTTTAATGAAGAGGCACATTTTACAAAAGAAACTATCCACATTTTCCAGGGCAGCTATTTAAAAATAACATTCACATTTGTCAATATATGAGTGAGTGAATGAGTGTGTGGTGTGTGTGTGTGTGTGTGTGTGTGTGTGTATGCATGCCTGTGTGCGTGTGTAGGGGGAGGACCCAAAATATTTTGCTGCAATCATGACCTTTAAAAGACAGAACTCTATAAGCTTGGCTAAATTAGGAAAGATGCTTTCATGAAACCGTCTAGCTTTAAATTCTGATGCACCTCTGCAGTTTTAAAAGATGAAAGAAAGAAATGTCCAGCAGAAACATCAGCCCATGTCTCTAAGGATGTCTATGAAGCAGAAATTGCTAGGGAATTGTATTTGTGCTGCTTCTCAGTATAACAGCCTCATATACCCTGTTTCTGTGCAGTACAGTTAGGAGCCCACATTGCTTTCTTAGAGGAGGTGACATTATTATCATGTTCTTAATCTTTATGATGGAAGGTGGTCAAAATGAGAAAGAGAAGATGTCCCAGAAAATTGAAGACGTGAGGTCACAAAAGAGCCTTGGTCAATTGTTTGGAAAGCAACAGTATTTTTATTATTATTATTATCAAAGGAGAAATGAGGCAGAAAAATGAAGAATTTTCCTTGAGACTGAAAGAAATGTCACGGTAAATAGCTGAAGAGGCAGACTAAGCTAGAATGAAGGTCTACATTATGTACAACACAAGTAAATAACATAATCTCTAGAAATTTCATCAGATGCATAGTGCATAAAACCCAAGACATCTAAGCAAAAGTAGTTAGGATTGCTAATGGTGGGAATTCATATAAAGTACATTTTATAATAAACCACTATAAAACTGTTGGTACTATTTCTCTATTGAGAACTTCAAGTACCTTGCAGTGGCAGCAGTCTAAAGGAAACTGACTTACTCCCCTTGGCTTCTTCAAAGAGAAGTTTATCCAAGAGTAGGTGCCATCGAGGGATCCAGTGCTGGCCACCAAAACATGAAAGGAAGTAGACAGACACTTCTGAATCTCGGAAAGTCATTCTTCACTTGGAATGTAAGCAGAGAAACACGCGACTGTGATCACATCTTTTGACACAAGGCATGGCATTATTTGGGAAAGCAGCCTTGGGAAGGATTCAAGAAGGAGCCAAGGCTGAACTGTAAGTGAACGTCCTTCAGACCATCATTAAGCCACCAGTAAGCTTCCCTACATCATGGGTGTGGGCAATGAGAGTCAATATATTTCCTTTATTTTTAAAGCTGCTTTGAGTTTTCCTTTCAATTTGCTTCCCCTAGATATACTGTATGCTCCTTTGTGAACTGATATGCCTAATGATTTCTGTTTGCTAACCATTTACTAGAGCTGCAGATGACAGAATGGCATGTCTTTGAGCAGTCCTGATATTTGTGTCACCTCACTTTCTTAAAACCTCATTTCTAAGAAATACTTCCTGACTGTGTCTGCAAAAACAAAGAACAAGATGACATTTCATCACATTTCCAATCTAGCCTTGTCCCTCCATAGCCCAGTTATCATTTATGCTGACAGTTTCTAAATCCTCTCTAGACAAGAATATATTTTGAATTCCAAAGTTATACATTTAGCTGTCTCCTAAGAGATCTTTACTTGTGATTTTACAGCTTAAGTCTAGGATACAAAAATTAAGTATTTTTTTTCCCCCACAAAGCCTAATTTCTCTTTCCTTATCCGCTTCTTAGTCAGTGATATTGTAATTCAAACCACATTATTCTATAATCTTCCTGACTCCTTCATGTCACCAGTCTTCAATAATGTCCAAGTGCTGTTGATTATATTAGCATATGTATCATTTACCACTGTAATCTTTCCTGAATTTTCATACATCCATTGAAGGCAAGTTTTCATCATTTTTTATCTAGCTATCAAAATATGCTTCTAATTCATCAGAATCCCCAGGCTTCTTTCATTGGAACTTTTCTGGCTGCTAAAGCGTATACTTTTTCCTCCTCAAACTGCTTGCCATGGCGTTTTCTGTAGCATGTTCCTTGACGAAAATTACCTAAATGACTACAGGTTTTTAAACTCTTTCTCCTCACCAGCTAGCTTTACAAACATTCCCACAGGATTTTCCCATTCAAGTTTCCAAACTATGTTTCTTGGTTAATAACTCTCGCTAGTCATCACTCTATTAGATTACCCATACTAATTTAACCTCCTTTCTCCTACTAGGCATCAAGGTCTTATTTATCTTGAACGTACAGCACCTAGCTATGTGCACACTATTAAGTGATAGCTTAAGCTTACATATAATGATGTTGAGTTAATTAATGGTAAATTTCAAAACTTGTTAGAAATGATAGCAAAATGGATACTAAGAACAATCTGAGTGGTGTTCATCTACTGACCAAAGAAATTGAAAAAAATAACGCTAAAATTTGCCCTTCTAAATATCAATAAACCAAAAAATCCAATCATTAAATGGGCTAATGAACACACAGCTCTCAGAGGAGTACACATGGTACACACATACAAAAGACATTCAACAACCTTAGTCATCAGGGAAATGCAAAATAAAATTTTAATTGAGATTTCATCTCATTTTACCCCAAATGATTGTCATTAAGAAAACAAGTCATGCCGGGCGGTGGTGGCGCACGCCTTTAATCCCAGCACTCGGGAGGCAGAGCCAGGCGGATCTCTGTGAGTTCGAGGCCAGCCTGGGCTACCAAGTGAGTTCCAGGAGAGGCGCAAAGCTACACAGAGAAACCCTGTCTCGAAAAACCAAAAAAAAAAAAAAAAAAAACAAAAAACCAAAAAAAAAAACAAAAAAAAAAAACAAAAACAAAAAAAACAAGTCATAACTGGTAAAATTGAGGGGAGAGAGCCATTCTACAGGGTAGGGAATGGAAGTTAGGTAAGCCAGTATGGAATGCAGTATAGAGGTTACAAAACTAAAAACAGAACTGCCCCAGCTAGTTAACCCTCTGCAGCAAGGAGCTAGGGGAGGGCTGGTTTTCCTGCTTTCTCACACTCGGGGTCGGCTCACCCACGACCACACCACCAGGGTCAGCTTTACTCTGTTGCCAAGGAGAGGTGCAGGGGCCACTCTTCTGAGCGCTGCTGCTGGTGAGGGACAGAGACAGCTCTCCTGATCTCATTATCTCAGGGCCAGCTCTCCCACCTTCTACAGGCCGTGTGGGAGGGCACCTCTCTCTCTTGCCAATGCCACCATATGGCAGATGAGGGGTGGGCCAAGATCTCCAATCCTTAGCTGACATATGGCCCAGCTATTTATGATTTCCAGTTACATACTCAAGGACTCTAAATCAACATACCATTGAGATACTTGCACATTTATGTTTATCCCAGCACTATTGATAGCCAAATTCTGCAATCAACATAGGTGTCCATCATCAGAAGAATGAGTAAAGAAAATGTGGTATGTGTGCACAAGGGTGTTTTATTCAGTTATAAAGAACAAAATTATGCCATTTGTAAAAAAAAAAAATGGATGCAACGGGAAAAAATCCTATTAAATGAATAAATGTGACTCAGAAATTCAAATAATAAGGCTGGAGAAATGGCTACATCTTTAAGAGCATTTTGGTTCTTTTCCAGGAAAGCTGAGCTCAGTGTCTAGCACTCATGTTGGGCAACTCACAACTGCCTGTAATTCCATTTCCAGAATATATAACATCATCTTCTGGTCTCCACGATCTCACAACACATGTGGCTTACATATCCACCTACACATAAAATAAATCTAAAACAAAATTCAAGAAAATCAAATGGTGCATGTTTTCTAGTATTTGTAGACATTAGAAGTGGAACTATCTGGGAGAATGAAAGAGACTAGCAGGAGGGAGATGAGGGAAAGCAGGAAGGAAAGGGTAGGGGACTCGACCCAAGTATATCACATGCTTGTCTGAAGACATCTTTAGAAAACCAAGTACTAGGTAAATAATGATACGTCAAAAGTTAAAACAAAAATAGAAATTTTGTCTTTACAAGACATTCTGAAGGTAGATTTGCCTTCTATAAACACTAAAATCTTGACTACAATTTATACATCTTTCTTTAAGAATATATAGTCTTCATTATTCATAAATACTTTATATGAAACAATTTTTTTAAGCAGAACAAGTTGTAAGTGCCTGGACTGAGAAGTAGGTGAATTATTGATTCTTACTCTTTTTTTTTTTAAAGTTATTTTGTGTGTCTGTGTCCATCTGTGGGAAAGCAAGTGTGAGTGCGAGCACCAGCTGTGTCTAGAAAGGGTGCTAGATTCCCTGAAGCTGGAGGTGTAGAGCAGTTGTGAGCTGTTCACTGTGGCTGTTGAGACTAGAACTCAGGTCCCTTGCAAGACCAGGACATGCTCATAACCACCGAGCATCTCCAGCATAAAAAAAACTATGGATTTTAATGACAAATGAAATGTGGGAATATAAATATCACTTGATAATTTTTGTAAATTATGCTTTTGACAGCATATCTAATCAAGTGATACTTATCTGTCAAATAAAGCAGCTAGGCTATTTCTCAGAAAATACCAGCAGAAGGCATCAACAGCTCACATTTGAGGAAAGACAACATCGTCAATAAATGGTGCTAGGAAACAAGATATGGATAAACAGAAGAATTGAACTACATACTATCTCTCATTGTATAAAAATCATACCAAAAAATGTATTAGAGACCTAAGTATAACTTTCGAATACATTAAAACACAAGAAAACACAGGGGAAACAATGAAAGATATTTTGGAATGAGAGCAGTAAGTTTTTGATTGTCTGTGAAAACATAAGCAATTAATGCAAAATAGACAAGTGGGATTTTATCAAACTAAGACGACTGCCTGGCAATGGAAAATCACATTGAAGAGATGACCTAGTAGACCACTGAATGTGATGCCTGTTTGCAATCATTGTGTTGGAGAAGAAGTGCCATATATCAAGAGCACTTAAAAACTCATCAGTATAAAACAAATATTTAAAATACACATTTTCTATAAATAGACACTGCTTGAGAGAACAAACATTATAGCCTCAAGTTTATAAAAATACACAAAATCACTCATGATGAAGAAAACGCAAGTATGACCATGATTTTCTATCTTCTGAGTCCTATTAGAATGTCTATTTAAAAAAAAAAAGCCAAAATAAAACCAGTCAACTGATCAAACAACATGAACACAAAAACTGATAGTAAGCACATGAAGTAAAAAGAACATTTAACATTGTTGGTGGGGATGTAAATTAGTAAAGTCAGTCTTTAAAAAAAATACATTGCCAAAAGAAATAAAATACATGTAGTTCTATCGTATGATAACAGCTTATCAGAAAGAGGCCATCACTTGAATCACCCAAAGTAGCTCAGTACAGATGGCTAGGGAAATTAGATATACATACTAAAGCATCATTCAGTCATCAAGCCTGTCTTTATTCATGTATGTAGAAATTAAAACAATTGACCTCAAAGAAGAGGCTAGTAGTGGTTTCTAGAAGGTAGGGAAGGTAGTGTGGAGAGAAGGTAGAGGGTTTGGAGAGTAAGTACTAAAATATAGTTAAGAGTGAGGGTAAACTCTAATGTTCACAGCATAGTAGGATAACCAAAATTTATAGCACACCACTCACATATTTATGTCATACTATCTATGGTCATAGTATTTATTATCTATATTTGTAATATACTATTTATGTTACTTATTATGGCAAACTAGATGGCAAGCTTCTAAGACTCCAAACAAAGAAATGGCAAGGAGAGAGAAATGGTAATTACCTTAATTTGGTCATTATACATTGCACACATATATTAAATTATCGTAATATACACAATTATTTTGTCAAATAAACAAAACAAATGGGATTCTCATTTTCAAAGCATATTTAGAGATTAAATTCAAACTCCCCAAGGAAACAGTACCATTTTTTATTCCAGACACATATTTCTTTGATAAGATGTCAATAAATAACTTCTATGAATCTACTTAGACAAATATAATCAGTTAGCCTCACTATGATTATTTTGGTGATCAATATAAATAAAATGCCCCAAGTTTAAAGTGTTTACATGCTGATATTAGCCAACATCAACTCCAACTTCCTTGTTCTTTCAATCTAACGGCCATAGATACACACACATAGACTCATTACACACACGGTCCAAAGAGACTTCTGGATCATATTCACATTATCACCTTTAAGCAATGCTAACCAAAAAAATTATATAATTGATAATTAGTATGCTTTTTGTATTGATCTGTCCATGAAAAGAATCACTGCTGTTATTCAATGTTAGTAATGCGTTAGGTTAAGAAAAATGTCTAATTTTAATAATTAGAATCATACTCATTTTTGTAAAGCTACATGTAAAATACCATTAAAAGCAATCAGCTAATTCTTTATGACTTCAACTTGTATTTACATGATCAACTCTCGTAATGAATGGTGGTATTTGGATGATAGCATCAAAGCATTTGCTGCTGCCACATAACAATGGGAGTGTTCAAGACACTTGGCTACTTTGTGGTAGCTGTTAATTGTCTGTGTAATGCAGAAGTTGGTCCTTAAACCAAGCTGACAGAGTTAAGAACTGAATGTCTGGAATAGTGATTCATAGCCGGCTTTCTCTATGTGTTTGAATTCACCATGGTAACCAGGAATTGCTTATATAACAATTATAAAAGCTGTAGAGCTAATGTTTCATTATCTTGATTAGTTTTATTATGTTTCCATTCATACTCTATAACTTTCTTCTTGTCCATCACTATCAGCAAAGGCATAGGCTGTGCTTACTTTACATAACTTAATAAAAGCATTAATATAAACATAATTTTTAAGTCATTATTTTAACTCTAAAATTCTTTGAGAGGCTACAGTATTGAAACTACTGATAGTTTATATTTACATGATGATAATTGTATTTAATTTTATTTTTGTAATTTGTTATTTTTCTTTAGTGGTATTAAATGCGTACTTTAAAACATCACACATACACATTGTGTGTGTGTGTGTATATATATATACATACAAGCACACGCACATTTACTTTTGTTAAATAGCAGAAAACACTTATACTACAAGAAAGAAATAAATGCATATTTTGCTTGCTCTAACCTGTCAACAATAGGGGAAAAAAAGCAGAGATATATTTCTATTGATTTCCTCCCAGGTCACATTTTATGATTTTTCTTCCTGGCACTCTTAAAATGATCTCCCTATTTCAAATTTTTATCACATTTTTGTGCTCCAAAATTTAATGTCTCTCCATTATCTATATTATTTGTCTCAAATTTGACCTGATATGCAATACCTTACATAACATGGTCAACTCTCTGCATTCTATTTTTCAACCTTAAAGCTTTACCTAGGGTAATTTTTTTAATTTTAAAAATAAATGAGCTGTAAACATGGAGAACTTACTGAAGAGAAACTTGAGCCAAGCTAACTATCTTTGTTCTATCATCAAGTTGACATGAGACATAGAAACCAAGTTTAGAAAAGCAAGCTAGGGACCTGCAAACCATGTGCAGTGGTTCGCAACCTTCCTAATGCTGTGGCCCTTTGATACCTTCATGTTATGGTGACCTCAGCCACAAAAATATTCTCATTGCTACTTCATGACTGTAACTCTGCTACAGTTATGAATTGTAATATAAATATCTGACATGCAGCATATCTGATATGGAACCCCTGTGAAAGAGTTACTTCACCACCAAAGGGTTGTGACCCACAAATTGAGAACCACTGATGTGGGAAAAGCCTCTTGCAATTGGTCTTCAGCTTTAGAAGGTTTTAAACAGTATGCATGAAGATACACTGTATGTAACACAGCCAACAGATTTAAGAAAGACTATTCTCTGTCCACTTCATACCTTCATAGTTGAATCCTCTTTGTGCAAAAATAAAAATAAAAATAAAATAAAAAATAAAAATCAAAAAACAACCCTCTTCAAGTACAGACAGCCAACATCTGACAAATGATTAATAATGATGAGAAAGAAACCAGGCAGAAACATTTACATACCTTCAGTGAAAAACTTCAAAACAACTTACCATGAAACAGGTTAGGCAAGATGGCTACTAAGTTGGGTCCTCCCGTGGTTCTCCACATGTTGAACACCAAAATTACTTTCCTAGGAAGAAATGAAACCAAGTGAGGGGTCTGTCCATTCTGTCTGCCTTCCATCAGCAGAATGAAAGGCCAGTTAAAGGAGGCAATAAAGACTTTCCCATGTCACATCTCCTCCAAACCCAACCATCTCATCATGAACAAAAATGTCTCCTGTATCAGAGGAGACAAAGTTCAGGATTTAGATATTGTGATTTGTTTATATTGAATGTAAACTTGACAGGCTCTAGAATCACTCTCTTGTCAGATTTGTGATGAATTTTCTAGGTTCAATGAGGTGGGAAGACCTACTGTGATGGTGAGTGGCACCATTTCATGGAGTGGGGTTCGAGACTGCAGGAAAGAGAAAACTATTTGAGCATCAGCCTTCGCTGCTTTTTGCTTCTCCATTGTGGATGCAATGTGACCAGCTACCTTATATGACTACTATTTGACTTCCTCACAGTGAGGGACTACATCCCTCCAAGTATAAGGGAAAATTAACCTTTCACTCTCTAAGTGGCTCCTTGTCAGGTGTTTGGCCACAGTCATGAGAAAGGTAAGTACCCATGACATGAAACAAACTCACTACCTGCCCTGCTCAGGATAAACCCAATGCTGAGAAACCTACTGGAACAACACTTGTCTGTAGAACTGCTTTGAACTGCCAAGCAAGTCACAAAATTGCTTAGATTACATTGTCCTTAAGCTCAGAATGTAGAGCTAAGGGCAAAGTTGCCCTTAGTGTGGAGCAGGGCGTGATGGCCACCACAGAACCCTTACTCAACAGAGCTCAGTGTCCGGCCTATAATAATGAGAAAAACTGACAGAAACTAAAGAACTCTTACTACAGGCCAGAGCTTACAAACATAACTCTCAAGTGGTCCCAGCATCAGACATAAACATCAGTACCTCCATGATATGATACCGTATAGTCACTGCAACTGTGAGACTCAGGGGAGGTCCATCTTTGTGTCTGATGAGGTGGTCACAAATATGTTTCACCAAGAACACCTTGCAGATCTGCTTGGTAGAACCAGGCAGTGAGCCCTAGACTGCCCTGGAACTTAAGAGTTGAGGTATTGAAACCTAAACTAGACAGGTCTTAATGGCCCCTATTCTCAGACCTGAATATGGATACAGATAAAGGAAAATCATTTGTGCTCAGGGAATATATACAGTCCTGCTATTGGAACTTATATATCAGCTACAATGACCTGTGGCTGGCCCAAAAGTTTGGAAGAAAATCCTGCTTTAGGGAAGTGTGGGTCTTGAGTTCTACTCCAGAGTGGTGTTGCTCTTAGAAGAATGTGGGCCCAGATCATGATACACCTTTTCACAAGTAGGAACATCAGATCCTGGGACCAATTCTTCTAATGTAATTCTGCCTACAGACAGGAAGATTTCTAATGTGTAACCACAGACGAGTCAGTAACTGTGGATGAGGCATCTGGAACTATCTCTGGCTCCAAGGAGAAGCATGTGGTACAGACAACTCTTTTAAAGCAAGACACTGACTAATATGGTCTGGTCTTAGAATTCTCCCTAGCACTCAAATAGTGAAAATATACCAAGAGCAGGCTGCTAAAAATTTGTACCTTGGTACCATCCAATATTGAAATAATGGATATAAAACTTTAGGGGATACAACCATAGGTTAAGAAAAAAAAATACTTAGCAAGTTATTTACATAGACATTTTAAAAAAGATATGCCAGGAACACCTATATATTTTTATCTATCGAATACACACACACACACACACACACATATTTCACCAGTTATCCAATGCCCAGGTCATGCCACATCAAGCAGCAAAAGTTTTAAGGAAGCTCCTACCTCACCTAATAGGCAAAATAAGTAGTCAGAAGTTGACCAGATAGTCATCAGCATGGGAGAACTCTCAGGTAACATAAAAGAGTTCTTTTGGTAGCTTGATGAGATAAAACAGGCATTTTACCACCAGAGAGAAATTTTAGCAAAAATTGAAATAATTTTTTAAGACTTATTAAATTCTAAGGCTGAAAATTTTGCTCACCAAATTAAGAATGCATGACAAGACATCAATAAGGCAAACAAAAAGATTTAGTGAGCTCCAGAGGCAGCCTGCTTGAAAATACAGAGATAGGGGAGAAAATAAAGTGAAAATAATAAAAAGAAATGAAGAATACTTACAGTAAATATGGGATATTATTAAAGTGCAAATGTTTTGATTACTGTGGAACAGTAAGGACTTGAAGAATGCTGAAGGGATAAAAGTACTACATAAAAATGAATGAAAAAAAATCCCAAACCTGGAAAAGTTACCAATATCAAGATGTGGGGGACAGTCAGAGTACTCAGTCAAAATTAACCCTCCTAAGTCTACATCAACTCATAATTAAGCCCAAAACTAAAGACTCTAGAGACTACCAGAATAATACACAATATTATCCTTTAACTTGATATTAGGCTTTCAGCAATAACTTTATAGGCTTTGACTTCTCACATAACTGAAGGAAAAGAGCTAACCAATGAGAATTTTGTACTCAGCTAATCTGTCCTTTAGAAATGAAGAAAATATAATAAATTCCTATACAGATAAAAGCTAAGAGACTATATATCTATCAGACCTATTCTACAAGAAATATTATAGAGAAGGCTTCCAACAGAATGTAAGTATTAATGGGTTACCGAAACTATAAAACTTGTTTCTAAGAATAATTGTATAAACACATACAGAATGTTCTAATATTGTAAGTATAATGAATCAACCATTTATATCTTTAGTATGTAAATAAAATACAAGCCAATTAAAATAATAACCAAACTGTTGGAAGGAAGGATTGAAAGTACAGTGTTTTCCTACCAGTAAGTGTACCAGGCTTTTTCTTTTAGGATACCAACCAACTCCTAAATCATGACACAGAGACTTACTAGTTTTGAATGCTTGGCCTAGTTTAGGGACGTTTCTGACTAACTCTTTTAACTGAAGTTAACCTGCTGCTCTTTATCCACCCTTTGCTTCTGGGCTTTTTACCTTTCTTCCTTCTGTATATTTTACTTTCACTGCTTCTCTATGTCTGGCTGGCAGATGGCTGCTTGGCTTCTGGCCCCAGGCATCTTCCTCGTTCTCTCCTCCTTCTCTAGTTCCTTCTCCTTAAATCTAGATTTTGCCTCCTATTTATTCTCTCTACCTGCTAGTCCCGCCTATCCTTTCTCCTGCCTAGCTATTGGTCATTAAGCTCTTTATTGGACCAATTAGGTGCCTTAGGCAGGCAAGGTGAAACAGATGCAATGTATTTTTACATAATTAAACACACATTCTTACATTGTTAAGCGAATGCAGCATAAGCAAAAGTAACACATCTTTACACAGTTAAAGCAATATTCTGCAGTGTAAACAAATATAACACATCTTTACCTAGTTAAAATAATATTCTACAACAAGTATGTTTCTTTTATTTGTGTCCTTTCTTCTCTTTATAGTTGTATTATGTTGCTATAATTTCAATGCTACTTATTATTATCAAAAGATATTTCAGTCAGCTTCACCTTAACCACAAAGCAAAAATGTAGAGTAGACAAACTAAACAGAATGAGCAAGTAATGAAATAAACATACTAAAATAAGTCATTTAATTGCATAGGAAGAATGTAATATATGGAAAGAAAGAACCTACAACCAATATAAAAGAGACTATACAATATCAATAGTAAACTGCACCTTTTTGTTAATTACTTTTAATATAAAGTAATTCTTCAATTAAAAGATACAGAGTGAGTGAATGAATTGGAACCAACAGACCTGACTGTGTGTTGCTTGCAATAAAACTATTCTACTTGTAAAATGAGGAGAAATTACACTGTGATAGAAACTAAGGATTAGAATAAGATGTTCCCTCTAAATGGCAATTAGAAAATATGAGCAGAAGTCTCACACATATCATATTAAAATAGCCTTTAAGCAATAGTGGATCAAAAATATGGGGAATGTCCTTGCAAAATAATAATGTGATCAGTCATCAGGAAAAATACCCCTAATTAAATAAGCACTAGATATCACAGCAAACATAGAAAGTAAATATTAACAGAGTTAAAGAATTAGATTTTGATTCACTAATAGTTGTAAACTTTATCATCCCATTTTCAGCAATGAGACATCAATAAAATATCAACAAGGCAACAACAGTTAAATTTCAACCTACACCAATTGTACCTCATACATATCTACAGAGCATTTCACCAGAAGCTGCTCTTCTTTGTTTCTGTTGCTGCAGTAAAATAGTCTTACAAGATGAAAGATGCATGTTTCAGCTTACAATTCCATGTCGTAATTCATCATTGTGGAGAAGTTACTGGATGTCTATTTGTTTGTGTTCAGTTGAAATAACTTATTAAGATAATAGCTCCTTGAGAATCTCCTCTAAAGTGATTCTAGGTTGTGCTAAGTTGACATAGCAAATTATCACAGCTTCCAGTATACATTTTTCTCTTCACTGCATTTAACATTCTCCATAGCAGCGCATATTCTAAGTCACAGACAAGTCACACAAATATTAAGAATTGAAATCTTTTCACACTTACCCTATGGAAACAATGCGATAAAAACCAGAAAGCAATACCAAGGTGTCTTAGTGTGCTTTCTGTGACTATGATGAAACATTGAACAAAATCAATTGAGGAATTTATTTGGCTTATAGGTTACAGTCATTATCCACAGAAGCCAAGGCAGGAACTTAAGGCAGAAACTAAAGCAGAAACCATGGAGGAACATTGCTTACCAGCTTGCTTTCAGAATCAGTCACCTAACTTTCTGATACAGCCCAGGCATAATTAGAAATAAAAAATGACCCACAGAAAATATGTAATTATATTATAATCCCAGAAAATAAAAAGAGAAGAGAAAAGAAAATGCCCCACAGACATGCCCAGAGGCCAGTTTGATTGAGGTTGTTCCACAAATGAGAATCCCTCTTTCCTGGTGTGTCAAGTTGGCAACCAGAGTACTTAGTAAGCCATGCAATGTGTGTGTGTGTGTGTGTGTGTGTGTGTGTGTGTGTGTGTGTGTGTGTGTGTTTGTGTGTATGTATGTTGTGTTGATCACCAGATCAAGAAAGAACTCAAGAAAGAATTAAAAACATGCCTCAAAATACTCCAAAATATATGAGATACAGCAAAAATAGCACTAAAAAAAGGTTTCAATCCATCAATTCCCTCATCAAAAAGAAAAATTTCAAAACATCTATCTTAACCTCCCAATGAACCAGAAAAACAGGAACAAACTACAACAATCCTAATGGAAGAAAAGACAAAAGAACTAGAATAGAAATGTGTGAAACAGAGTCTGAAAACAACATGGAACACTAACAAATGTAGCAGCTGGTTCTTTGAGTAGGTAACTATTACACATAAACACACTTGATTAAACTAAGAAATACATAGAAAAGACTCAAGCTCACACAAGACAGGGGAGGAATTTTAATTGATGGCACAGAAATAGAAAAGATACCTTTAAAGATCTGTATGAACAGTTGCACATCAATAAATCTTATAACCTACAAGAAATAGATTTCTGGACACATACACTTTAAATCATGAAATACACTACTTGGACAGACCAGTAACAAGCCATAAAATTGAATCAGTAAGAAAAATTTCCCATTAAACGCCAGGTCCAGATGGCTTCATTGCTCAATTCTATCAAGCATAGAAAAATAATAATGTCAACTTTAAGGTTTTTTTTTTTTTAAGAAATAGGAAGACTCCTTCAAAACAAGTTCTCTAAGGCCAACATTATTATATCAAAGATGAAGTTCAATATCCTTGAAAAACACAGAGATAGAATCCATAAGAAAATACTAGCAATTCCAACATTGCATTAAAATGACTGCTCATTATAGTCCAATGGGATTCATCACAAGGCTGCAAAGATATTCAATATGCAAAAATCAATAGCCACAGTGCCCAACATTAAAAGAATGATGGAAACAACCATATGACCGTAATAACAGATGCCAGAGGATTATTTGATAACATTTAACATCTTTCATGCTAAAAAAAAAAAAGCTGAAAGTCTAGGTGAAGTAGAAATGTTTCATATATAATAAAGGCTATTTATAGCAACCAAAGGCTAACTTCATGCTAGGAGAAAAAAGCTGAAAACTCTTGCCAAAATCTATGCCACAAAATTATTAGAATTAATTAAAGAACACAGTAAAGTTTCAGGTTATAAAGCAATACAAATCAAGGCAGCCAAAGGTTGACACACACTGTCCAATCTTATTTTTACATACATGATTAATTAGGATGGTCTTTATCAGAGTCTAGCGTAGGTATGGAAATAAGGAAGATGAGGCTGATCAATGGGTATTACGAGCAAGATTAGGTATGCTATTAGAAAATAGGAGTGTGGTAAGAAAAATACAGTGCACATGTTAAAAAGAGTAAAAATATGGATGGCAAACATATGAGGAAATAAAATTTAACCTGATTTGAACAATATGAGTTATACACATAATTGAAACATGGTGCCTTATTAATATATTCACTTTTATGTTCTTTGTGTGAGCCACAGATGAATTTAGAAAACTCTAAGAACAAAATAATTGCAGGTTTTATAAGAAGACACACAACATGAGCAAAATTGGCAAAACGCTAATGAAAAGTTTACTTTTATGAACCAAATTGGTTTAGAATCAGGCTTGTGGTTTTTGCTCTTGTAAAGAATATCAGGGAGACAGCTGAAAATAACATCTAAGAAATCATGAAGGAACTCAGGGAATACTCAAATCATTTCAATTCATTTCAACAGATCTACCCTGCGGTCTGCTGGAAAGATTGGCTGATCTGTTTCTACTTGACACTGGACTTGTCAGGATTGTCTCATAAAGTCAACTCCTAGCTTTTACTTCTGGGAAGAAATAGAAATATGTGTTTGTTTTGGTACCAGATTATAAATAAGTAAATAATGAGTTAAAGTTGCCCATTGATAACTGTCTCCTTAACGTAATAATAAACCTACAAATCTAGAACCATTTAAAAGTAGATTGCCAACAGAGTCCCAGATCCTCTACTCCTAGGAGTGACCACTTTTCTGAGATGCTACAATCTATCTCATTTTATTACATATATGCTACATATATCTCATAAACTGAATAGAGGATGATTTAAAAATTTTTTTAGAGTCACATCATGCATGGTAACATCTGGTAAAGAAGAGAACAGAAAACCGAGTTGAATACTTGGTCCCAGCTTACAGTATTTTCTACCTGACTGGATCAGTGATGTTAGTTGATGTTTAAGCTAAGAATTCCTTCAAATCTGTCTGCTGAAGGAATTATTTCCTGAACAATAAGCTCATGGTGGTAAATCTGTTCACATGAGTAAAAAAGGAAAAAGAAAAGGAAGAAAATACATTTATTTAATTAACCAGAAAAAAAGAAGTAAAAGTAATTTAAAAGGAGAGTAATTTGGACATATTATTATAGTCACTTGAAATGTTCAGAATAATTTTAATGATAACTGAATTATTTACAAGCTGATGTATTAGCTTTCTGCATATGTGAAAAAGGACTGCTCTTGTTATAAAATGATCTTAGGCACCCCAGAATTGCTAAATCTAAAAATATTTATTTCAGCATATTAAACTTTATTATTCCAGAAGGGTTTCTGAGTTTGATGAAACATAAAGTAAGCCTGTTTGATTTTTATGCATACATTCTTGTAAGTCTTAGCTGGATTTATGCCTCAGGGTTCTAGTCAAAGATCAATTAAAAACATAAACCATCTGATCTAAGGATGTCATCTGAGACATAGTCCATTTGCAGATCCCACATGAATGTTTTTTTTGGAACTCTGCTTACCACTATGGATTTATTTAGTCAAAATTTGTATTATCTCTGTAAAGAATTCAAACCACCTCAGTATGAAATTTTCACATTAAAACAGTAATTGTTTACAACAGCCGTGGTGTGCTTTGCAGCTTTGTTCGGCAGAAAGACTGGAGACATTAGGAAAGGAAGTGACTGTTTAATCCCAGGACATTCTCTAGGACTTGAGGGGGTTCACTCCAGAAATAAACAGCATTTGTCACAGTTCATTTCCCTGTTGCTTCTTTAGGGAAATAGATGTGACACTTCAGTGCCAACACAGGGGGAAAAAAGCCATGTGAATAAAAAGAAATTACTCTACTTTCAGATGCACAGTGGACCCAGATGCCATATGACCTAAAGAGACATGTCAACTGGAGCTCCTCTTCCTGCGCCTTCCTCTTAACTGAGTACTGACCTGCTGTTCTTGGGGATGTCTGTGAAAGAGAAGCTTTGGTTCTCTCTTCAGGAGAATATTTTGAACTGAAAATTCAGTAGATTCAATTCTAGTTTGCTCACACCGAGTTATAAAATAGATACTTCCAGAATTAGATTGAGGGCAACAGAGGATCAAAAAATGAAAGTGGCATTCGAGATGATTAGTTCCTAACTGTTTGCACCTTTTGATCTTAATATAAGCATTTGATAGTTGCTAAAATTATTTTCCAATATTAAAAACATTGTTTTATTATTTTGTGTGTATAAGTGCTTGCCTGTATGGTTGTTTGTACACTACATGCATTCTAGGTGCCCATGGAGGATAGAAGAAGATGTTGCTTTCCCCTGGGACTGGAGTTAAAGATGACTGTGAGCTGCCATTTGGGTCCTGGGAATCAAACTCCAGACCTCTGGAAGAGTAGCAAGTGCTCTTAACCATTTGAACCATCTCTCCACCTTCTCTTAACATTTAATAATCAGATTTTATGGTTTCTATATTATTCATCATGTCATGGTATTACTGATAGTTGTTATGATCTACCCTATTTGCTTTTTAATTTTTTTAGCAACATAGCAAGGTCTCTTGGGGTTAATTTTGTCGATCAGGGAACTGATGCACATAGAGTTAGATAATTGGGAAAAGTCAAGCAGTTAGTTAGGAATCAAACAAAAACATTACTCATCAGTGCTGATAGCCACTGATACGTAAACATATATGTTGTTACTTAAAATATTAAATATTGTATATGGTTCACTTACAACATCATATTCTAGATGAAGCACTAACAACTTATCAGTATATTAAAAATACTACTTCTGCTGGTTCAGTCTCTGGGTAAATGCTGGAATAAATGCTGGGTAAGCAACTGAACTTGGCTGTCTGGCCATGTTTTTGTGCCATTTTTGTTCTGTCAAGAGTACCCCCTTTAGCTTTGGTGACCACTTCCTTGCTGTTGGCCCTACTCTGTGAATGAGTACAGGATCCAAGTCAGACTACCACAAATTCTAAAAAAAAAAAATATTTAAAGCTTTAAAAAAATTATCTTTCCTTTGCGCTCTTTTGAGACCAGCCAGAGCTACAGTTTGGGGATAACAGCAAAGGCTAGAGATGAAGGCCTTGGTGGAACCCAAGCTCCCTCTGGACTCTCTTTTTTGAGGGCAATTTCATCCTCCACTTATTTTAAAGCAAATAGGCTTGAATTTTTTTCTTGATAATAAATATTAGTAGCAACTTAAACAATGTAGTTGAGGACCCAAGTTTGAGAATACTAGTGGATTACTCTGACTGCTATAACACTTGTAAGTTGTAATATTAATTTGCCTCTAAAACAGAATGTGAAGTTAAAATTCTATAATTTATCTCTTTGCTTGCTGAAAATTCAATGAAGGTAAAGAAGTTCCATTTGACTTACAGGCAAGGATCCTCTGCCTACCTGTTTAGGGCACAGAGTGGGTGTTCATTCACAATGCATAATAAGGAAAAGAACCAACAGGCAGAAGAGAAGAAGATGGGAGGTGGGAGGAAGAGGAGGAGCAGGAAAGAGAGGGGAGTAGGAAAGGGTAGGCCAGGATAGGAGGGGCTGAGAGTGGGAAGAAGGAGAGGGGCAGGGGGGAGGAAAGGAAGAGATAATCTGTCATAGTTCCTACTTCAGAGACAGGAGTTAGTATAGGAGCCTAATTATTATGAATAATTTAGAAACTGAATAAACTTGCCCAAAGACTCAGAATGACTCTCTGAAATGTTACTACGGAATGCATTTCTCTCTAAACGTAAACAGAAGGATCTTAGAACTGCAGTACATTGTAAGGTGCTGTAGAATATTCTAGTCTGCATAGACACTTGAAGGACACATAAGCTTACCTGTCTGAAGTGAAGCCTTTTGCATACTAACTGCAAGGGCATATCCAGTATTAAAAGCCTTATCTGATCTAAGGTGAGCTCATTACATACTTAAAGTTTCTGAACAACTAGATCAAGTATGACTATTTCCTTAACATCTACAGTCATGGCTTCAACCTCCTCTTTTTTTAATCTTACATTCTGTCCCAGAAAAAGTCCACTCAGCGCATCCATAAACATTCAATGATAATCCTTGAAGCATTCATCTAGGAAAACTTTGAAAAAATAATCTTCATTTGATCTACGTCAACTCTCTGAAAGGAAGAACTACATGAGATCTTATAACCTGAATGTGAGTACCTCATTAGCACATGCCATGTTTTTCTGTTTTCTCAAAGAAGGTGGGCATCATTTGGGATGTCCTGACATTTGGATATAAACTTATTAGAATGTCTATCTTCTTTGACTGTTTTTTAAAATTAATTTTGCCTTTAAAATTCATTTATTTAATATCCATGGGTGTTTCATCTACGTGTATGTTTGTGTACCACATTGCAAGCCTAATTCCCTGGAAGACCAGAAGAGGGTGTTGAATCCTCTGAAACCAGTGTGTGTTGGGAATTGAACCCAGGTCCTATGGAAGAGCAATGAGTACTCTTACCCACTGAGTAATCTCTCCAGCCCCACTGACTTGTCTGTTGTTGTTGCTGCTGATGTATTTGTGGTCAGGGGATTGAACCTGGGGCCTCACTTGTGCTAAACAATTGCTCTACAGCATAGCTATACTGCTGGCCTCACCAGTTATAACTCTATGGGGTATTTCTATCCTTAAAAACAGCACTAGCCTTATGTACAATCTGAACCAAAAGTCATTGTTTGGGTTTTTTGCTTGCTTGTTTGTTTGTTTTGCTAATCTCTGCCTAACTGCATACAATAATCCTCAGGATTTAATATATTGTTAAATTTTTAAAAATTATTATTTTATTCATTTAAATAACTACTGCCTTCACACTACAAAGAGACTTCAAGTTTTCTCCTTTTGATTTTTTTATAGTTTGTTTTGTTGAACTAAGGTCTCAGAAATTCAAGGTAATAGAATTAAATGGAAACTGGTTGAGTTGTCAAGAATACGTTTCAGATTAGCTTGGTGTTTTAACGTTTTACATTTGAAACAAACACATAGACAAATGATGTTCATGACAATTAATGCTGGCTTATAATATGTTGACCATCAGATCTTCTCCTGATAACCAGGGAGGAATGTTTGTGCAAAGGTATGTATATGACAAGCTATTGCATCTGATTTATAAAAGTGTGGCTTCCCAAAGTGAAAAGAGGCTTGGAGAAATTGCTACAAACACAATTAGGTTCATTCATCAAACACTGGGCTTTTTTTTTCTATACACAGATTGTGTAAAACACTACACAAAACCTGAGCCTGGAACACAGTTTGTTTTCTTTCCATGTCTGAAGGTTACTGAGACTTTGAGGCCATATCAGGACCTAGGAGGAGTGTGGGTCATCATGGTGCATCAATGCTACCCAATAGAGGATTACAGCATGGAGATATTCGGCACTTGTCAGTGGTATAATCACTAGGACATGTAGCTATATGTAGAGTGTTTGGTTGAAGAACTGGATTTTATTTGTTACTTAATTTATTGAATCTCAACGTAAAGAGCCACATGTGACTTGTAACTATTGCATGACACTCACCACTGTGAGAAGCCATACCCCACCTTCTTTCACCCTCTCTCCTACTTCCACCAACCTTTCTTTTTCTCTCTTGCTCAATTTTTTATTCAGCATCTGAAATTTATGGATCAATTTCCTCTATAGTTAGCACTGCTATCCTCTGGGACAGGACACGCAATGAATCTACAATCAATCTTGTATAGATTTTGTTTTTCTGACCATTTAAAATCTAGTTAGGGAAGGGAAAACTACACATATACATTCACATGTACACACATATATGTGAATGCAATATGCTGAAACAGCTCAGCTTAAACTAAGAGAAAATAAATACAGGTATAACTATCTTGGTAGGGCTCAAACACCACAATAAGCTGGACATTAAAATATTTCTTAAGGAAACAAATGTTTCAGGAATAGGTCACAGACTACTTCTTGATGAGGTTAATCTTTATGCATTACACAAAGAATCCTGGACAGCTTGTAAGAGTGCCCAGGAGTGAAGGTGATTACTACCAACTTTGACAACCTGAGTTCAATTCTCAGCCATGGAAAAAGAAAACCAACTCCTGTTAATTACCCTCTGACCCACTCTACATGGGTACCATTGTACTCACATGCCCCTTCTCCACCAATAAGTCAAATAAAAAATTTCAAAATAATTCACTGAATCTAAACTGGGAAATAAAATCGTTCCTGGTATTTTATGAGTATTCTGGAAGCACCTGTGTGGTGATATATTATGTACCCTAATAAACTTGCCTGAGGATCAGAGGACAGAGCTAGCCACTAAATTAGACATAGAGGTCAGGCAGTGGTGGCACACACCTTTAATCCCAGCAGTTGAGATCTCATACCTTTACTTGGGAAGCACACATGCCTTTAACCCCTGGAAGTAATATGGCAGGACACAGAAAGGCATAGAAGGCGTGAGGAAACAGTAATTCACTCTCTTTAGCCTGAGGATTTCGTAGAGGTAAGAACTAGTGGCTGGCTGTTCTGTTTTTCTGGTCTTTCAGCTTTCACCCCAATATCTGGCTCTGGGTTTTTAATTATAAGACCATCAAAGATTTGAACAGCACACTGGTCTGTGATACAATGATGTCTATAACTTCTGTCTAGACTGTGTTATAGTTATGTGTGTATATGTCTGTTTCCCCAACTAGAATTCAAGACTTTAGTAATTATAGGGGGTGGCACTGTGCCAAATTCATGGTACTATTCACAAATTAATTAGCAATCATTCCTTCAGTTCATTCACCATAGACAAGACTACAGTAGGAATCTATCCAGATAACTTTTCAATAGGTTTATAATTTGTTTTCTTTTTTTCACTACCTTTCATATATTAGGAATTAAAACACAAGTCTCATTATCTGCAGTGAATGATTCATCCTTTTACTCTGCAGCCAAAGATGGTTTAATTTTTAAACTTAATTTTATTTTTTGAGAATTCTCTATGTGACTACTGTATTTACACCATTTCCACTCTTTCCCCTCTCCCCTCCATCCTCTCCTGTGTCCCCTCTCATTCCCTCTTCAATCCATGACCTGCAACTTATTATTGTTTTGCACACACACCCTACTGAGTCTATTTCAAGTTGTTCTATTGTTTAGGACTGACCACTTGGAACTAAATAACCTATCACATTGGTTCTCAACCTGTAAGTCACGACTCCTTTGGGGGTCAAACGACCCTTTCACAGGGATCCTCTAAGACCATCAGAAAACACAGATATTTACATTACAATTCATAACAGCAGCAAAATTACAGTTATGAAAGTAGCAATGAAAATAACTTCATGGTTGTGGGTGTTATTGATACAAGGAACTGTATTAGAGGATCACATAATTAGGGAGGTTGAGCGCCACTGGTCTAGGTAAGCCTAGTGAAATTTCTGCTATGCTTGTCCGAATGTCTACTGGTGCTGCCATTGTGCAAGTCTTGTTTAGGCCAATATATTGTTGAGATTTCACAGTGCAGCATCCCTGTCATGTCTAGATGACACCTCACAGCAGGCCTTCCTGGTCCCCTGGATCTTACAAACATTCTGCATTGTAGATGTATCAGTTGGCGCTAGGCATCCCATGGTTACTTATTCTCTACATTTTGACCAGTTGCAGATTTAAATTGTTTTTATTTTAAAATTTACTTTCTAATTCAAATGAAAAGTTGCATGTATTTATGAAGTGCCATGTGATATTTTGATACATGTATGCATTGTTTTGCTAAAATTAGGCTAGACATATATAACTTCCCAAACTCTACCCTTCATCACAGCAAAAGCCTTGAAAATCCACTCTGTGGGTTTTAGTTTTTAAAACATGAAGAACATTGGCATGATCTATAGGAAATCTACAATACAGGAGTGCACCAGAACTTAATTCTCCTTATTATTTACTGCTCACTGACTAAACCATCATCATCCTTCTCTTTCCCCTACTCTCCCCAACCTCAAAACCATTATTTCTCTCTCAATGTGTGTGAGATACATTTGCTCCTAACTCTGTATTGGGTCATATAGCTCTGTCTTTCTGTGCTTGTCTTGTTTCACTTAATGTCAAGACCTTTACTTCTATACAAACTGCCATAAATGATGGGATTAAATCTTTTGGTGGTTGAACAGTATATATAGTACATATATTCATCATATTTTCTTTATCCACTTATTGATTGATGGACACATGCTTTTTCTATTTCCTGATTATTATGGATAATGTTGTAATAAACAAGACAGTAAAAGTGTCTCTTTGACATGCTGATGTAAGTTAATTAGGATATACTCACAGTAGTGGGAAACAAAGAGACACATGAAAGAGCAAAAATATTTTGAAAACTGTGTAACATCACTAATACTCAGGGAAATGCAAATCAAAACTACCATGAGCTATCACCTCCCAATAACTAAACTAGCTATTGCCAAACTGAAAACAAGAAATGCTATCAAAGATGTGAAGAGTGCACATTTATACAATATTGGTAGGCATACACATTGCTATACTCACTATAGGAAGTATAATGAGGATCTTCAAAGCAATAAATATGAAAGGAAGAGTCAAGAGGCCCCACCCTCCCTGAGGATTTGTCCTCAGTTAATGGTTGCTAGTGAAACGAGGTACATTGTCTCTAGTAATGTAGCTACTGGTAAGTTGACTATGCTCCTATAAGTAACCCTTGACCCATTGTTCTGTAAGTAAGCCCAATTAAACTCACTAGGTCACTGAAAAAATGAAAAGAAAAAGTAGGTAATTGCCACATACCACAGCAATTTTAGTACTTGATACATAATTTCTCAAAGTTAGGATAAAAGAAAGACATAGGTTAACAGCCTTCTGTGTGCTAATTACATAGGGAGGTTATTTGTCCTGGTAATTCTTTATTCCATTCTCTCCCAAATCACAAAGGAAGGACAATTTTTCCATTTCTTTTGCCTAGATACCAGTCATATGAAAATTCCTTTTGACAAAAAAAAAAAAGAAAAAAAAGAAAAAAAGAAAGGAAAGAAGGAAGGGAGGAAGGACATACTATAAATTTACATTTAATATATGATTTAGAGTCAAGGACACAGTGAAATAGAACCAGGCCTAGATAGTCAACATGTCATCTGCCTTAAAATTCTAAAGAAATAAAAATATTCAAAGGAGCAGTGTACTACCATCCATTGATGGTTTTTCATATTCCTCATATACATGTAATTTGTGTGTTAACTGAAATGGTACTTTTATACTGTTGCCCTCACCACCACTAATGAAACCACATTACCCGTGAGCCTGAACATCACACAAGGACTAAAAGATACATTTTGTTAAAGGCCTTTGCCTAGCCACTAAAACAAAAGGAGGTTAAGGATAACACAAAAGAAAAGAGGTTTTGGTTAGCATAGCTCAGCAGGAAAACAGAGCCCTGAAGAATCTAATACAGACATGCCAAGGCATAGGAGGAAGAAATAAACAGCGGTTTCCATGGCTGAATAGAGATAAGTACCTTTGACAGCAAGTGACACCATGCACAGACATGTAAAATACAGTGTTTGCAAATTGCTCTCCTGATGCTTGGATTATATTTTAGAATTACTTAAAATTACTTTTTTTGTGAAGTGCATAAAATATATAAAGGAATAATTCATGATACTTCCCCTAAGGGAAATTATAGTTGAAAAATTGAGTCAAATATGCAAGCCTTAATCATTAATGTAATAATTCAGGTGTTGTAATAGAGTTATAGACAGAATTCAGCAAAGGCAGAAGAGGGAGTTGATTACGTCAGCACCTCTGGGTAGGAAGGAGAGCCAGGAAGATTTCAGAGAGAACTGTGGGCTTTAGTGGTTGATGACTGAAAAATGACTTTGCAAGTGATCAAGAGGAGACAGTGTTTCAGAAAGTGAGAATAGACTTCACAAAGGGATGTGGATGCCTCTAGAAACATCCAGGGAAATTCATCTGGCCAAGCTGTAAGTTATGATCATAGAGGGGAAAAAAACAAAACAAAACAAAACAAAACCATGAGCTTTGAAGTCAGACAAGCTTGGTCTCATAGCATTGACCTACCATGGAGTAGTGAGGTGACTTTGAACACGCTAATTAACTTATCCGAGTCTCATTTGTTAAGAGGAGAATAATAATTATCTTGCAGGGCTTCTGTGAAAGCTAAAAGGGAACACACATCTAAAACACCTTCATACAGGCAACAGAAGATGTGTTTAAAAGGACAGGTGCGAACATCATTATCATGTTCATTGGCACCTTCAGACAGAAGTACACTTCTAGAAGGTGGTGTGCCCCTCCCTGCTTCTGTATATAGTGAAGAGCTGAGGACTTATGTAGAGGAAAAGCAAGCTATAACATCAACTTCTGCTGGGGAGAACTGTGCAGACATTAACTACCCCTGCTCCAGCACCAAAGGAATGGTTTTATTTTATTTTATTTTTTATTTATTCTTCTTTCATATATTACATCCTGACTGAAATTTCCCATCCCTCTACTCCTTCTAGGTCCTCTGCCACCTCCCTTCTCCCCAAGATCCACTCTTCCTCCCACTTCCCTTCAGAAAAGAGCAGGCCTTCCAGAAATAACAACCAAACACACCATAGGATGATGTAATAGTACTAGGCACAAACCCTCGTATCAAGGCTGGACAGGGCAACACGGTGGGAAGAAAAGGGTCCTTAGAGCACAAGAATGGCTAAAGAAAACATGGTACATTTACACAATAGAGTATTACTCAGCTGTTTAAAAATATTGCTATCACAACATTTACAGACAAATAGATGGCACTAGAAAAACAAAACAAAACAAAACAACAACAAAAAAAAGAAAGAAAGAAAGAAAAACATCCTGAGTGAGGTAACCCAGACCCAGAAAGACAAAAATGGTATGTATTCACTTGTAAGTGGATATTAGCTGTTAAATAAAGGTATTTTGTTGTTATTGTTTTGTTTTGTTTTTTTGAGACAGGGTTTCGCCGTGTCGTTTTGGTGGGCTGGAGAGATGGCTCAGCTGTTAAAGGCTAGGTTCACAACCAAAAATAAAGGGATAATTTTAAACATGTCCAACTCAATGAGTTGAGGAGATTTTTGTGTTCCCTTGCAGGAGTATGGGAGAGAGGCTTGCTCCTTAGCGAGTCTAGGAAAACTTGTTGAAAGGTGGGCCCTGCAAATCTCTGAGCGCAGAACCATGGCGCTAGAAATCCGGATAGAGAGGAGAGGATAATCACGCCTAATTTTTCCCTTTCTTATTTTCCATGTGAAGCCTAAGTGGTTTATAAAGGGTGTAGAATACGAAAATCACAATTGAGGTTGCTGTGGTTACAGAGGCAATGAAGAAAACCCTGTGGTTCTTCCAAGCTCCATTCTCAAAATGGTAATTTTGATCAGCCTGTAGTTTAGAACATTATGTTATAAATTCTGCTGAGAAAAAAATTTCCTTTCGGTTATTATTTTTTTTTTAGTAAATATAAAATATGGCAATGTCTGTCTCTCAAAATTCACTCCAGAATTCATCCAAGATATTTAAAATTCTGTACATAATAGCCAATGAAACAAGTTTTAGAATCAGGCAACTGTGTGTGTAAGGGATAGCCAATAAACATGATGTTGCTTGTAGGCTTTACAATGCTCACTCCAGGTACATTATCACACAAATTCTACCCTATACAGAGACTTATGCAGTTTCTTTTCTTCAAGGAAGCTTAGATTTCATGAAGCAGTGATATAAGCCATATTGTAAAAGACTATCCATATGTTCCCCAAACCCTTCTGCTAAGTTTAATTTTGATTTAAGAAGTACTGATTTATTTTTATAGTCTTTTTGTTACTATGTGCCTAGACATTGGGGCACAGTGGTTAAAACCAAACCTAACTATTACCACATGGCTTCGATTAGATCTGACTTTGTCATTGTTTTTAAAAAGTTTGTGACCAAA
Organism: Peromyscus eremicus; assembly: GCF_949786415.1. Taxonomy (NCBI): domain Eukaryota; kingdom Metazoa; phylum Chordata; class Mammalia; order Rodentia; family Cricetidae; genus Peromyscus; species Peromyscus eremicus. Next base: position 19,557,895 of record NC_081434.1, on the reverse strand, counting down.
TAACAAGGCAGGTAAGCAAGAGTGGAGTACAGTATGGTAGAAAACGATAGTTATCATCTTGATACTCCAGATGGACACTTGGTTATTTTAATAACATTTCTCATAGTAGGAAGATAGATAGAGCTATATAATTTCCCAAACTGCTTCTGTGTCCATTGATTCCATGGATAAATACTTAGAGATCATTTATTCACAATGAGACATTGTTTAGAGACATTTCAGTGAATGAAATAGAACATGGTCTTTAATAGAGTTTCCAACATGTTTGGAGAAGTGCATAAAGCAACACAAGAAAAAGATGGGATGTAATCAAAATAAAATTATCATGGAAAGAGTGTAGAGAAATTGTTTTAAAAATAGACGCTGAGGGCTGGGAGGATGGTCTATCTAGAACAAGCACTTGTCTGAGCCTGATAACCCAGCCTAATTTTCAGAACCTGCATAAAGGTGGAAGAAGAGAATGGACTCCAGAAAGCTGCTCTGTGACCTCTACACACTAACTGGGGCATAAACTTCCTTTATATCATATGCACTCAATAAAAATATATCAAAATTTAAAGGATGAGTAAAGCAGAGGAGTGAGGTTATGGAAGACAAAGAATAAAGTTGTGAAACTTGTATGGCATTTGGTGACTTTCTGTTTTTAAATTCATACCTTTCTTTAAAAGGGAAAGCATGGTCGATCATTAAGATACAAAGATTTATATGCCATGAATGCATAACAATTTTATATATTCTAACTTATGAGAGAAATTATTCCCAGTGTGCAGTCTTTTGTTGGAATTACTCAGTGTATATTTATTTGAGTGTGAAATAAATACAGGAAAAGGATAACATTATGAGAAGAAGACATTATCATTCTCATTTTAGATATCTGAAGTTTTATTTATCCCTTTAACAACTACATACATGGTTGCAGTATTTATCCAGAAACTAATTAATTCAGTTTCTTCCTCCAACATCATTGAATTAGGCTACCCTGCTGGTGGGGAGTGTAGACTACCAAAAGCAAAATAATTTTGAGATGGTTTAAATTCATACTTGTGGAAATTAATGACTATGTAAGGAGAAAAACATGCTTCCAGCAAAGAAGTGAACAGAGAGGTAATTAGAGTGCACTCAATAATTTCAAACTAATATTTTATGACTCATGTTCATGTTCTTCCATTTGATGATCATTTCAAAGCTTGATAAAAGATATGTAACAAATTAGTATTTTTAAAAAGTACATCCAACTGAAAAGAAACTATCAATTGAAAAAAAAGCTACACAAAATGTTCCTATAATAATTGTCATTCTTCACAACACATGAAGGTTTCCTTTCAGTTCTCTCACAATGCGTTCAGTACACAGCTGTTCTTTGCTTTCATGCTCTGTGCATCAAAACATGCAGATAATATATCCACATTCTCTTCAGATAGTATGGTTGATGTATACATCAATGTATGTATGGACATAAAACATATTTAATGTTTGTGGTTGAAATGAAATAATAGGAATACAAAGTTATGTGTTACTGCCTATCCCATCCCCATGGGACTGTAGGTATCCACTATTATGTGACTTTCTGATATTCCACACACAAAAATTTTAGTTACTAAGTTGATACAACTCTGTACTAGCATCTTTAGTAATCTTTACACAGATACTCTTAAATGCAATTTTACAAGAATGGAATCATATGAAAAATTAATGCTGTTGCTATCTTCATTCACATAGATTCCCTCTCTTTCTTTCTGCATCACTCCATCCCACTATCCATGTATCCTTCCAACAAGATCATAACTCAAAGCACAAAGTCACTAAATCAACTGATTTTGGACTGTTGTTTAATATTATCTTAAACTTATTCATCCACAGATACATTCCATGATTTATAAATATGCAAACTATACTTAAGATAATTGTCTTAGGTCTATGGTATTTTTCACTCAGCAATATCATCTGAAATTCCAAATCATTCCTGTTCACATGAGTTAATTTTGAGACATTTTTTGGAACATATGTATGATATTTAATTTTGTACATATTCTTTTATTTATTTGATACAAATCCAATGATTCTATTTTACAGAATAACAGTATTTGAAGACTTAAGGGTATTGAGATACTTAATAAGCACTTGCCTAGGTGCTAATGTTGTACAATAGACCTCTTGAACAGAAGAGGTCTGTTGTAAATAACTGCATAATTGAAATTTTCTACTTGTTTAATATTCCTCTAAATACCTTTACTTCTGATAACTACTATTCTCTTGAACAGAAGAGGTCTGTTGTAAATAACTGCATAATTGAAATTTTCTACTTGTTTAATATTCCTCTAAATACTTTTACTTCTGATAACTACTATTCTCCTCTCTTCTCCCATGAGATCAATTTTGTTTTGGGTTCCACATGTGAGTAAGATAATATAATAATTATTTGTTGTGCCTGACCTAATATAACCACCTCCAAATTCATCCCTGTTGCTGTAAAAGACAGGATTTCCTTCTTTATGTATCTGAACAGTATCTTGTGTGTGTCTATAGAGAAGTATGTGTGTATTAAATGTACCTTATTCATTCATTAGTTCATGGGCAGGCACTTAGTCTGATTGTCTCTCTTGACTATTGTATTAATACTGTAAAGAATACAGGACTGCTGCTCTTTCTACACACTGATTTAATTTCCTTTTGATGCATACTCAGTAGTGGGGTTGCTGTATTATATTACCATATTAGTAGTCTATTTATAACTTTTGCAGGACCCTATCCTGTTTTCCATAATGGCTGTACTAATTGACATTCCCACCAACAGCATACAAGTGTTCCCTTTTCATCATATGCTTGCCAATACTGATGACCTTTGCTTCTTAAAATATATAGTCACCATTCTAATTGGCATGTGATGATAATGTAGTTTTATTTTTTTATTTATTCTTTGGAAATTTCATACATGCATATAATGTATCTTGATCATACCGGCTTCCATTCCCCCCCCCCCCAGTGCTCCCCTGAACCACTTCCAACACATTCAACTTCATGCTCCATTTTTGTTTATTTTTGTTGAATTACTCCCTGAGGCCAGTTAGTATTGTCCTTATATGCATGGGTATGGGGCAATATGCCAGTAGCCATTCCCTTCAAAATAGTGACTCTCCTCACCTTCAATAGCCATCAACTACCAGTGGCTTCTCAGCTGGAAGCTGGACATCAGGAGTACTTCCTCATCCCAAGCTTGGAGGCCTTTGTGCCAGAGACTGCCTTTCCTTAGAAGAACTGAGGTATTTTTTGTGTGGTCCTGGGTAGCTCTTACCACGGGGTTGCTATGAAAGCTGATCCTTACCCCACCCACCTTTTGCTTCCTGCTTGGCAACGGGATGCTCATTCCATCTCTGGAGCATTTCTGTCATCTTGATATACTACTCTGAGAACTTCAACAGAAATAACTACAGGAGCCAGAGGGGTCAAGGACACCGCGGAAAGACGGCCCACAGAAATCAACAAATCAGGACTCATAGGAGCTCACAGAAACCCTGTGTGGGTCTGAGCTAGGTTCTCTGCATATAGGTTATGGTTGTGTGGCTGGGTGTTCTTTTGGGACTTCTAACAGTGGGAGTGGGCAGTGTCTCGGACACTTCTGCCTACTCCTGGAACTCCTACTGGTTGCCTTTTCCAGCCTTGATATGAGAGTTTGTGCCTAGTCTTATTGTAATATGTGATGCCATGTTTGGTTGACATCCCTGGGAGGTCTGCTCTTATTTTTAAAGGGTAATGAAGAAAGAATGGATCTGGAAAAGATGGGAGGTCTGGAGGAGGACTAGGAAGAGTGGACAGAGGGGAAACTGTGGTCAGGATTTAATGTATGAGAGAAGAATAAAAGAAATAAGCAAATGCCAGCACTGTGGCACTGTATCTCCAGTACTGTAGACAAAAGATGAAGGAACTTTCTTTCTTCACATAGAACCAATTTCAGGTATTTCACTCTTTCCACAGCAAATGTGCTAATATAGAGCATAGCCAGATACAAAATGCAAGAAAAAAGAAGCCTGAAGACAAACGATACAAAGGGAAGAGATGCACTGAGAATGGTGTTGGTTTGAACAGAAACTGCGTAGACTATAAAAATAAGACTGGGAAAGGACAGAAGCTGATAAAACAAACTGTTAGCCTGGATATATACCTTTCATAAACAAAGTTAAAGTAATGTGATTTTTCTACATAGACAAATTGAGTGAACTCATTTTCAATAGAATTTTATTAAGAGAATAATGAATCTTTTTTGCACAGAAAAAAATGGTATGTCAATGTGGGAGCTGAAATCTATACAAAGGAACAAAAGAGCTGAGAATAGTAAATACGCTGATTAATATAAATGAAAGCCCAGGTAGGCAAAAATAATATATTAACAATAACAAAAGTGGGGAACTAAGCATATTCTTTTAAGATTTTGCAATCTATGTGAACCATGTCATTTATTTACCAGTAAAAGTTATTAGTAAATATGCATTTTAAATCTTTCAACAACCATTAACATGAAAATAAAACTAAACAAAATGTTTTATAATAATGCAACAACTGTGAATCTAACCTGAACCCTGAAAGAATATACCCATTCCTGTAGAAGGCTTAAAGCAGATAAAATCAATTGATGTCCATAAAAGAAGGTAGATTTCAATTCAACCATATTGACATTAGGATTGGATGCATATACCTAACTTAATATTCCTATTAATAAGCAGGAATTGCCACAGAGGAATCTGGGCTCAACTATATACCTCCTAGTGGGTAAAAGACACTCCATCTAAACACAAGTCCTGAGAGGTGTTAAAAGTAAAAGAATACAGATATGCATGACAGAGCTCCAATGAAACTGTGGCTGCAGTCGCTGAATTAATGTCAAGCTGAGCAGACTTGGGAAAAAAATATTACTACATTTGTAGGGTTGTTTCATACTGATAGGTATGCTAGGTAATTAAATGGAGAAACAGCACATATAAACAGAACTATAAAAAGTACAAGGTCAGGCTACTACAACCAGAAGGTCAGATAGACAAGTTTACAGGCTGAAGATGTCAAAACTTCCATTCATTAGTAGAAGGAGCAAAATAAACAATCTTTAAGTATGTAAGAGTACTGAACAAGACAGTATCCACATGCCCAGATTGACATCCATTTAACACTAGATATCAGAACAACCAAGGCAAATTACATCATGGATCATAAAAGCTTAATATACCTAGAAGTGCTAAACTCAAATATTATAAAGCTCTCTTACCACACAGGATAAGGCTAAAACTCAAAACTGAAAAATAAATAAATTTTCCAGGTTTGGGGGTCAGTAACCAACAATTCAGAAATAAACTATCAAGCAAATAAATAAAATATCAAAAATTAAAACAGAAAGTGTTTTAAAGCAAAAGGAATTGAGATGTGAACACAAAATATACCTAATGGAGCTAAAATATAAAGTTCTAAGCTTCACTTGTGTAGAAGCCACAATAGAATAAAAAATAAATACAATCTTCATAAAGCAAAAATAAGGACTGAACTCCTTCAATGGTAAATCACTTGCCTCACATGTGATCCATAGAGTCTTAATGCCACAAAAAAAAAAGAAAAAAAGAAAATTTGTCAGGTGTTGGGATACACATCTGTAATCTCAAAACTTGGGAGCTTTGCCCCAGGTACATAGAGAGATTGAAGCCAGCCTGAGATACAGGAGACCCTGAGATCCTTTAAAAAATAGGATCATATACATTGAAATTTCATTGTATGAAATTCCAAACTTGTTTACTTTTCTGTATATTAAGGTCTGTTTGAGCCTCCACCCCCTGGCAGGGGGATCAGCATCTATCCCTGGTGCATGAGCTGGCTTTCTGGAGCCCATTACCTATGGATGAACACTTGCTCACCCTTAATGCAGAGGGAGGGGCTTGGTCCTGCCTCAACTGAATGTACCATGCTTTGCTGACTCCCCAGGGGAGGCCTTACACTTTTGGAGGAGGGGATGGGGGTGGGTCAGGGAAGGCTGGGGGTGAGTGGGAGGAGGGATGAGAGGGGGATCTGTGGTTGGTATGTAAAATGAATAAAAAGAATGAAATAAAAATAAGTTTAAAGAAAGGATATAAGGCAGTTCTCAATTTAATATCAAGGAAAACTGAAGTAAATATATTTAAGTATAAAATACTAAATGCTTTTGCTCTGCATTCAGAACAGAAAGGAATTTTATTTTCCTAGATCTGCTCGCCATTGTTCTGAAGGTGTCATTCAGTGAAATACAGGACATGATAAAAAGGGAAGGCATTTAGGTTATGATGGAAGAGGTGACACTGTTTCATTTGTTTAAACGACACTATCAGGCTTCAAGAAAAGTATACACAATCCATTTAAAAGTTCTTGGAAAGTTTCTGAATTAAAAAGGTCACAAGACACATTGTCAACATACACAAAAACTAATTGCATTTCTAAAGACTAACAAAAAGCTGTGAGCAAGAATAAATAATGATTTCCAGTAAGTGGCAAACATCCAGTGTCTATAAACAAAATATTTGGAAGAGTTTTATGTTGAAACCTATAGAAGACCAGTAAAAGAGGTTAAATACATACATGATTATGGATTGAAACACACATTATTTACATTCTAGTTCTCTTCAAATACATCTGTGTATATAAATTCATATGTATCACACATACTGTATATGTTTGTGCAACTATATATATATATTTATAGTTGTTTTTATTTTCAAGGTATCTGCAATAGAAATTTCTGGAAGCTTATTCTAAATTTTAGATGGAAAAGTAAATGACCTAGACATAATAAGAAAAGAAATTGAAAAGGCCAAAGGGAATTGAAACTGATTTTAATCTATGCTCAAACCTACAATAAGCCCAGTTATGTGTTACTAGGGTAATAAAAGAAATATTAGTCACAAAACAAAGGCAGAAACAAACCTATCTGTGTAATACTTTGGTTCTTTCCAGCTCTGAAGCTTCTACTTGGTACAGTTTCTTTTTCTTTTTCTTTTTCTTCCTTTTTTTCTGTTTTGTTTTTGGGTAGACAGGAGTGGTAGTTAGGACAAACAAGTATTGAGTTGAATTTACCTAACGACAGTCCATTTTTGCTTTTAATTTGTTTATTGGACCCTATAGTTTGCCATTAACTTTGTTTTAATTTAAAAACTGTAATTAAATGTTTTAATATATTTACAAAACTAAATCTCTGCCATTAAAGGTGGCAGTATAACAGTAGTTATAAAAGGTTGGGGATAACAGTGGAGGAGTTGGACCATTGGGCACAATGCTATAGTTAGATACATGATTAGGCTGTGGTGGTGTTTTGTGCAGTACAGTGACTATAGCTAATAGTACTATTTTGCTATTGATTTTCTACACATGTCTATGTGGTGTAAATGGACTTCTGATCTTATTCTATTTTTATACATCTGCTCCTGCAGGCAGGCATCCCATGATTTGTACTCTTTGAGTCTAGGAATTTCTTACATGACTTTGCTCCCTGGCAGTTTAAAGAGCCATACCTCTTCATGATTCACAAGACGTCACTTGGAAGCACTAGACAAACAAAGCTTTAAGGACCCTGGTGTGGGCATTAGTCAGGCACTCTGGTCCCTCCGATAAGGTAAGCATTTAAGCATTGTTAAGCTTCATCTGGTCTCACGGGATTATTCTGAAGATGAAATGAAAAAATGAGGTCTTTCAGGCCAAACACAGAGGAGAGAATATTTAGTAATGCTAGCTGAGTTATCGTGTTATTGCTTTATGAGTACTGCTAAAAAAAAATTGCTTTTCCATGGTCTTTACTAGACATGTTAAAAATGATACACGTCTGGATCTTCCTACTTCAAGTTATATTTGTGTAGGTGGCCTCGGTTTTTGATTAGTAGTCTATACAACTGGTAACATATATGGTAACATTACAAATTACTAATGATATTCCCCCTTGAATAACAAACTCTCAGATAGGGTTCCTGCTCTGGGAAGCAGATTAACCTGGAATGACTTGCCTAAAAGCTTGCTTTTATGGGCAAGAGTTTTTGTACAACACAAGAATTTCAGCACCTGACAGATGTATAGGTAGGACTCTGATGTCACAAAGAGACAAATTAGTCAAAAAGAGTGAATCCTCGCAATGACTCTCTTTTGTTGTGTATATGTGTTAAAGCTAAGAAAAGGATTCCTCTTTGCACCTGACCCCAAGACTTCTGGCAGATGACACGTTTCTTTTATTGGCACGCGTTTTGGAATGTCGAAGCTGCCTCAGAAAGAGAAGATATGAGTGGGCACAGTTCCAGAGGGACCAGATTCCTCCAGCTGGCTTCCGTGCCCAGGGTCAGGAGGTATGATGTCACCATGAGGCAGAAGAAAGAGAAAAGAATGAGTGTTAAAGGAAAAGAATCTGCAGCTTATGTCTTGGACAAAGTTCATTAAATTTCAATATGCGACAAAGATCAAACACGGTTTGGGGAGCTTACTGACATTTGTGGACTATAATTTTTATTTTGTATTACATAGGATTATGTGCACACACAAAAACTCTGCCCTGAAGTAAATGCTAGCTTTCAAGATGCATCTAACTTTACACAATATTGCTCCTCTGTATATTTTTGCTAGGGGCTCTATGTGTGAGTTTGTATGGAGGCTAGGTGAATACACTGGGAAAAATTTTCTTTTGTCTCAGGCAGTGTTTCTCACTCAACCCAGGGTTCATCAATTAGGCTGGCCAATGAGCTCTCAGTATCCTACTCTCTCGACCTCTCCAGTGCTAGAATAGGTAAACATCCCACACCTGGCTTTTATACATGGGTTCTAGGGATCTCAACGCAGGTCATCACATTCATATGAAAAGCATTTTGCATTATTTACCACATCATATATATATATATATATATATATATATATATATACACATTATATACATATTATTATTATTTATTATTAAGTGTATATGTCACAAAGCATACAGGTTAGAGATCAGGGACCAACTTGTGGGAGTCTGTTCTTTCCCTTCTACCATCTGTGTGTCCTGAGGCTTGAATTCAGGACATTTTGGGAGAAAACATCTTTATCCTCTGATGGCAGTTTGTCAGCCCTCCCCATCTTGAAAGTAAAAAAAAAAAAAAAAAAGCCTTTGAAAATAATTTTGCACTACTATTTCTTTTATCTATTGCTATTTATAGTTAAAATATAGGACCCTACACAGTCATTTTATAATTGAAATAAATCTGTGTAAACTGCAGTAAATTCATAGGCATTTCAAGTTCAACTGTTCATCATCTGTATATGGTACCTCTGAAGTCTCTCATCACTTGAATTTTGGGGTAGGAGAATCCAACCTACATCCCCCTCTAAGATTTTCCCCAGAGCATCAACTGCTTCGCACTGTTTAGCTGATTCAGCTGGTATGGGAGTTTGAATTTAATTGGTCTCCATAAGCTCATAGAGAGGGGCACTACTAGGAACTGTGGCCTTGTTGGAGGAAGTGTGATCTTGTTGGAGGAGGCTGGATGACACATGCCTTTAATTCAGACCTTCAGGCTGGAGAGCACACCTTCAATCTGGGCCACACCTTCTGTTGGAATTATGTCACTGTGGGGGTGGGCTTTGAGGTCTTCTTCTCAAGCTTCACTCAGTGTGACAGTCAGTGGACCTCCTGTTGCCTCTGAGTCAAGATATAGGACTCTCAACTCCAGCATCACATCTGCCTGTATGCTGCCAAACCCCCTGCCATGATGAACTGAACCTCTGAACTGTAAGCAAGCCCCCTCAATTAAGTGTTTTCCTTTATAAGAGTTGCTGTGGTCATGGTGCCTCCTCACAGCAATAGTAAACCCTAACTAAGAGAGCTGGATTCTTTTTTCTCAACAAATTAAAAGTAAAATAAAACTCTGCCCTGGACTCTTATCCCATCTGATTTTACTACATGATACATTCTTTTCCATTAGTATCTGGATTTATATCTTGCTACCATGGCAACCAGCAGCTTTTAGTAAAATCTTTAACACCAAGTTTTCATTTTCAATAGATAAATCTGCATTGTATGTAGTTTTCTCATTTCATGCTCGGGATTTGCAGTGAAATCTAATCCATGCCTTTCAACACAACACATATTTGCTTTCATTTTTAACTTCCTTGGAGTGACTATGTATTTGTTTATAAAATACAGTTGTTTTTTGAACAAAATTCAAATTCCTAAACACTTTATTTTGCTTCCAGAAAAGCCAAGTTAAGGACCAATTTTATTTCTAAAAAAAAAAAAGAAAGAAATCTTAGTGTTTTTAGAAACTATATAGTCAAGAACAGTGGTTAGCTCTATTCTTCACCTATTTTGATGTAAAACAGAATGTGTCTACCATTGTCCTTAAAACACTGATGAAATGCAACTGTTTTTGCTCTTGCAATTAAGATTCAGTCATCCAACATGCTATATGCCCCACCTAATTAGATATGCTGGAGTAAGCATTCAAGTTGGAAGGAGTCCTTGAGTCCTATTATTGGACTTGCAAGTTAAAATTTCAGTTGTTTTGTTTGACAAGAAGTACAGTTATTTATCTTCACCTCTGAGAAAGAATGAAGCACAGATTTCCAGGATCCTATGAGCTCTCACATGAAACTTTTTCTTAGCGAGTGGGTTTATACAGGCTGGTAAGATTATTTGGATTTCACAAAGAACAATGACATAATTTAAGTGTAATGGCCATCTGTAAAAATTACACAATGAAACAGTGTAAGCATGTCTGAGTGGAGAATGCCTATGGAGTGGGGGAATGAACAGGAGAAACAGTATGAGACACACCCACCTGGTATAACTCATGTCCAGTGAATCAATAGGAATGGGCAAGCGCTGCCTAGTCACCGAGGATACAACAGTGTTGTGTGGTTTCGCATCTTCCTTCATCCTATGTATTTCTTGCAATAATCACTTAAAATCCTTCCTAATACACTTTTCTCTTTTTACTATTTGAAATTTTTCAATGTTCAACTTCTATATAACATATATATATATATATATATATATATATATATATATATATATATATATATATATTTGACTACACCCACACAAATGGCAGACATGATTATATTATAATGGAAGGGGAGCCTAATTTGAAAAATAGGATACACAAACAGAGAAGTGCTTTAGCACAACTATTTTCCATTGGGATTTCCACAAATGCAAGAGGGTTGCTCCACATAAAAGCATGGCTGCACATGTGCATCCACGTAGGTGAGGGCAAACGAATGGGAAGAGGGTAGGGCACACACAGTGCACAGGTGGAGGCTAACGAACAGCTTTGAGAGTCCGTCTTCATAATCTACCTTGCTTGAAACCGAGTCCCTTATTTGCTGCACGTAAACCAGGTTAGCTGGCCCGTGAGCCTCAGGGGCTGCTCCTGCCTCCATCTCCTATCTTACTGAGATTACAGAGGGCCACTGCTATATCTCTGGCTCTATATAGGTTCTGGGAATCTGGACTTCAGTCATCACAACTGCATGGAGAGCACATTACTCCATAAACCATCTCATCATGCATGATGCGTGGTATACACATACATATACAGATTGTTGACCACATTTCCTTTTTCCATCTCTATTTTCCTGGATTTTTTTTTTCCACATCTCAACCTGGATAGAGTCACTTTTGGCTGAGGTCACCTTCTTTATTTCAAAAAAAGCTACACTGGATTAAAAATTATGGTCTATATCCAATTTGCCATATTGTCTGGGTAGCACAGCTTATAAGAATAATTGGTATTACATGGCCTTTATCACATTTTAATCTAACCCCTCCTAAAAGTAATTACAACTCATAAGGTACTCTAGACTAGGTGCAGCGGCACATGTCTGTCATCCCAGGACTTCAAGAAGAGGCAAAAGGACTGCTGAAAGTTCGAGGCTAGCCCAATCTTGATTATGCGATGAAGGCCAGCCAGGACCTCAGAACTGTCCAAATGAAACAAAACAAGTTATTTAAAAAAACTTTACACTTCCACAGGTTCTCAGAGACTTCTTTATTGGGTCAAATCACAATTAATTAGCTTTGCTCTATTGTTTCCCCAGTTTGAAAAGTAGAAGAGACATCTACATAGTTTACTTGAAATGTCAATAGAAATTCTAAGAGGAAAGGGCAGATGTAAGATGTCCTGTCAGGTTGCAGACCTAACTTAATAGTGGATAGACAATAGTGTTCAATATAATTAAGAGCCAAAGCAAAACAAGTTAGAAACAAGAATGTGCTTGGAGTGGGTATCAGGAAAATATCATATTTTATTGCTATGACAATGTTATAACTATCATTTCCCACCAAGTATGAAAGACATGAAATTATTCAATAATAAATGATGTTCCAAGCATTGTCTCCTGAGGGGTCACTCAATTTTTAGTAATGAATAGTTCGCTTTTGCGAAATGAAAGCCAATTGTAACATGACTAAGGTGGTGTGTGTGTGTGTGTGTGTGTGTGTGTGTGTGTGTGTGTGTGTCTTTGTTTCCCCCATGTGCCCATGTGGGTTTGTAGGTATTCTTTTTCAAGTTTCCCTGAATCCTTGACAAAATAGAGACAGAATGAAAACACAATGTTGTCCCTCTAGACCATCCATAGTGCTCACCGCAGATATTCCCTCCTCTAAGAAACCAATATGCACAGAGACTTTGATTTGAATCATCTGTTTGACCTCTTTAGAGAACAACATATCCCCTCTGGCTGCTCTTCATGTAGTCTGAGCTTGGCGTGTATTTAGGGGCTTCCTGGGGCAGGTCTAACCTGCTTAAAATTGGATTCAGAACATGCTTTCAAAGACCCAGTGGCTGAAGACTGTCTTGAGAATCTTGATTGAGTTTTCACATTTAGACCTCAGGAAAAGAAGCAAATCCTGTCTCTTTAGTCTTACCACAGATCATTCTACATACATTCATTTAGACTAAGCCTTCAAAGTCAAGACAGGTATTTTTCTTCATATCACAGATGACTGGTTAAAATTATTTTATGCAGAAGTTTGTTCAATTGAAACAGATTACAAAGTAGGAACGTAAAATTTATCTTCTGTTCAGCCACCTGCTAAAATAATTATTGTGGGGGATATGAATCCACTAAATATCTACTTTGGTTACTTTGGAAGTTGATAAAAAAGCAGAAGTGTATGAAAATTTATTTTTATTTTTATTCTGAAGAGAGATGTCATCTCATTTTCTGGTGAATTAACAGTTCATTCAAGTTACCTGGGGAGAGGAGTGTGGCAGGAGACCTTTTGCCTTATGGAAACAATTCCAAAGAAAAGCAGTGTGAACTACTACAAACTTTGCAGAGTGGAAGGTTAGGATTAGAGAAAGTCCGAGATCACAGAGACCATTCAAAACTGGGGTAAGCAGGATTCTGAGAGAGTGATTCCAGCTAAGACATCCTAGCAATGGAAAATATGAAGCATAAGCTGGCCATCTCCTATAACCAGGCAAGACTTCCCGTGGAGGAATTCAACACCAACCCAGTAAAAAAAACCTTCAACCTGAAATTTGCCCTGCCTACATGATTTGCTGGGGTAAAGGTGACACAGAAATTATGAGAATGGCCAACAAATGACTGGTCCAGATTGAGACTCATACCACGAGAGGGAGCCCACCCCAGACACTGGCAGAGACCTAGGATAGAATCAAATATGATTGGGGGAAAAAAAAAAGACAATGAAATGATTCCTAATGATATTCTGCTATACTCATACAACATTGCCTAGCCAAATTGTCATCAGAGAGGCTTCACAAAGCAATGGAGGGAAACAGATGCAGAGACCCATAGTCAAGCATTAAGCACACCTTCAAGGAATCCTGTGGAAGAGGAGGAGGAAGAATTATGGGAGCCAGAGGGGCCAAGGACACCACAAGAAAACCCACAGAATCAAATAACCTAGGCTCACAGGGGCCTCAGAGAGATAGAACTGCCAACCAGAAACCTTGCATAGGATTGACCTTGGCTTTCTGAATATATGTTGCAACTGTGTAGCTTGGTCTTCTTGTAGGACTCCTAACACTTGGAACAGGGTCTGTCTCTGACTCTGTAGTCTGCTTTTGGGACCTTTTTCTCCTACTGGGTTACATCATGCAGACTTAATAGGAGAGGAGGTACCTTGTCTAGTCTTACTGTAACTTGATATGCCATGGCTGGCTTTGACATACATAGGAGGCTTGCCCTTTTCTGAAGAGAAGGAGGAGGAATAGGACAAGGAAGACTTGGGGAAGGGACTGAGAGGAGAGGGGGAAGGAAGGGGAAAATATGATTCGGCTGGGGAAAATTTTATTACTTAATTAATACTAAAGAAACCAAAAAAATCAAAAAACAAAACTGGGTTAAGTGTATCTCTTTACTATCCATGTGATGCCTGCTTTCTGTGAGTCCTTTGACTAGACTAGCTAGCGAGTCTGACCTCAGGCACTGTCCAGCTGCACAGAACTGATATTGAACTGAACCACGAAGATTTTCTTATGGCTCCGGAAGCTTGTTTACATTGTGACAACTGAAAGCTGGTGCTAATCCAGATCAATAATGAACAGCTCAGAATTACAGTTTCCATCTGAGAGGGAAGATAATCAAGGAGCTCACTTTCAATCTGGACAGTACAGGACTTGTGTGTGTGTGTGAGTGTGAGTGTGTGTGTGTGTGTGTGTGTGTGTGTGTGTGTGTGTAGAGTCACTTCATAAACTAAGAAAGATCCACTTCTGGGAAGAGTGGGACAGTCATGTAACACATGAAGATTGGTCTGAGCTTCTTTTCCTGTTGCTGCAAGGAAATACTCTGACAAAGGCAGCTTAAGGGAGAAAGGGCTTCTTCTGGCTCACACACAGTCCAGGGACACAGTTCATCATAGTGGGGAAGTACAGGCAACAGAAGCTGATCACATTGAAGTCACAATCCAAAAGCAGAGAGCCACGGCCCCCTGCTGCTGCTCAGCTTCCTTTTCCCACTTACACATGCTTGAATTCTAACTAAAGAATGCTGCCAACTACAATGGGCAGGTCTTCACACACTAATTAATGAGACTGAGCTAATCCCCCCATAGGCACACCCAGAGGCCCATCTTTCAAGTGATTTTCGAATCAGTCGAATTAATAATTAACATTAATCATCACAGATACATTTGAAACGGTCCCCTGTTCCCCATTCTTTCCTCTTGCCTTCTCCCTCACAAATCCCACCTTCTGGTAATAGCTAACCAGCTACATGACAACCAAGTAGAGTGTGAGGTTCCCAGCAGAGAGGAGGAACAGACACACATGTGGTGGCGAAGGTCTCTCCAAATTCTCCCCCTTTCCTTCCATGAATACTCTTTGTATACTAAAAACCTCTGAGACAAAAACTTAATACGAAAAAAAAAAAAAAAACCAATAAAACATACTCTCTGTCTTTCTCATTCCGGATTTTATTTTTTACACTGATTCACTGATACATTTCCATGTATGGCAGACCTGGATAAGTCACCACTCACGAGTGCAGATCAGTGGGCTACTTGCCTGAGTTGGTTCTCTCTTTCCATCTTCTGTGTTAAAGGGATGGAATTCAGGCCACTAGTCGTGGGAGCAATACCATCTCTCTGGCCAAATCACACCATTAAAGACATTGAGTAAATCTGTCTTTTTATCCACAATGATTTCTGTCTCCGAGGTTTTCACTGAACTGGGAACAGTCTCACACTCATATATAATGAAGAGTTGCTTATGCTTTTATGTAAAAAAAAAATGGTACTAATGACTTAGTGTCATAGAAAATAAACATGTGGTTGGGAGGAGGACATATTGAGGGGAATATGGGGGGGGGGGCTGAAAGAACCACATGGGGTGGGGGAGTTGGTCATTTTCCATTACATACATGCATGAAATTCTCAAGAATAAAGAGAGAAGCAAAGTAAAGGAACACATGTTTGCAGTGAATGTCTTATCTGTGGTATATGCAATGTCAAGATTAAAGATATGGGCTTACAACAGAGCTGATAAACCAATTGGGTTCCTCTTGAAATAAGTGTCAAGGAGCTCAGAAATGAAGAAAACTACTCTTGAAGAAAAACAGCTGTTTACAAAGCTCTGTACATTAGAGTAAGAACTGGCAGAGCAGCTGAGTGAGGCCTCTGCTTCTGCCCACTTCTAAGAATGGACTCTCCCATGCCCAATTTCCTGCCAGTCTTAATCTTGCATGCTTTTTTCACAGCCTCTTAAGTTAGCTGTTACAAAACCTGTCTTTCATTTATCCATTCACTTATCAAATACTTTTTTTGAACATACACGGTGGGTTGGAGGTATCTGTTGTTGCTGTTGTTTTTAGGGGATGTTATTGAACCACTGGATACTTATTGAAATTGGCAAGATGCATTTTCTCCAATCTATTGCATCACAGACGAGAGACTTCACTGTAACACTGACCTAAAAAGAACATCATGGAAAGGAAAATGGAGGTTTTTTTTTTTTAAATTCAACGGCATGCTGCTTGAAAATTATGAGAGGCTATGAAAGGAGAAGATGGTCAACGCAACTACGCCATCTGTGTTTACAAACTGATACTAAAGTCAAGCTCACTCCCTCTGACAGATACTGCAGAACATTGGGCACTATCTCCATAGCTTTATTTCAAAAAATGGCTCTCTACTCCTGGAGAAGGACATCCCTGGACCGTGATACTGACAAAGACAAGAAAAAGGACACAGAAAAGACGCAAGGAAGAAATTACAATCCCAAATTTTCCAAAGTAACTTTTCTAAGAAAATAAGGACTAGGTATCCAGACGTTGGAAGCCAACCTGAAAGCAATGTGACAGCCTCTCAGAAGGCAAAATATTATATCTCTCATTGTGCAGTTTATAGTCCCACAGTTCATATAAAAAATAAACTTTAAGCTTATAAATTCTAGTAAGTAAACAAAAGAGTTTATCAGGTTAGATCAGAGTTAAGGCAGCCAGAAAACATGGGCTAAGCACAGTAGGAGGGGACGGCTCTGGCTGAAATGGTGAAGGTGTAGACTGACCATACAGCAATTAAGAGGGAGCTAATAAAGAGCTTCAAGAAGAAAAGAGAGACTAGACTTGTAGCTCAGGTGGTAAAGTGCTTTTCATGAAAGCAGGAGAACCAGAGTTTGGGCCCGACATAAAAAAGCTGGGCATGAGTGATGCCATGTGTTTATAGTCCCAGAACTGGGAAAAGAGACCGAGGCTGATCCCTTGGGCTTACAGGCCAGCCAGCCAGCCTAGTTTACTGGTCAAGCTCCAAACCAGTGAGACCCGATCTCAAAACACATAGTAGATGGCTCCTGATGCTTCATGGTGAAGCTGAACTCTGGCCTTCACATACAAAGGCACACACATGCAGAGACACCGCTGTATCTGCACAGGAGGCCTGCCTAGCACTAACACCCACCTCCTACACACAGAAGAAATGTAGCGACAACGCCCTTGCTATCACCACCCATTCACCATGTCCAGAGCGAGGGGCTGTGGATCGAAAAACAGAGACAAAAAGCAGCGGGTCATTCGCCTCAGCAGAATGTGGAATGCTGTTTATTGAAAGAGGGAGGAAACCTTAAGTACAGGCTTACAGCACAATGGGAGAACCCCAGAGGGCAGAAGTTTGCTACAGATGTTTACAATCTTGCATCTAAGCTGTTAACGCCCAATATGCAGGATACACAAACAAGGAACTTCCCTTAAGCATTCAGGAGGGTGGAAACTGGCAGGGAATTAGCATAGGGAGGACATCAAGGTCAAGGTTGGCAAGCAAGGTGGCAGCTACCCAAAATGGGGGGCCAGGGCCCTACAATGAAATGAGAACACATGTAAAACTTACGAGTCAGGGTCATGCTAGGTAGGGAGGGCATGGGGGAAGAGTTGTCTGAGAAGAACTCAAGAAAATAAGCGTGATGAAATGGAAACAACCTTGCAGAAAGCTCAGGAACCAGAGGAACCTTCAGGATAATGCTAAAGAAGACCAACATCTTTTGGTTAGCTTGAGATAAGGATTGACTAGCTACTCCATTTTGTTGTTGTTGCAATTTTTTTTTCTAGATAGTATCTCACTATGCAGCTTTTGCTGGCTTGGAACTCACTATGTAAACCAGGCTGGCCTAGAATTCACAGCTATCTGCCTGCCTCTGCCTTCTGAGTCCTGAAACTAATGGCCACAATGACTGGCTTTGATTACCACATTAATAGAAGTGCTGTTTAGGGTGAAAAGTTCAGAAACAGAGGGACACAAAGGTGGATATGTGGGGCAACTTTGGAATTTTTAGTGGGTGAATAAGCTGGGAAATATGAGTGTTACCAGTATATGAATGTTATAGAAAACTGCCTGGTTAGGTAACAAGACTAGTGTAGGCAGAAGAAAAATTGGCCTCAAAAAACATACAAACAGTCTCAATAAAATAAAGAGACTGGCAGACAAGTTAACAGCTAAAGATAATATTTTAAAGGAGTCATCTAACTCCTAGGATAGAATCTTTCATTGACCAAGAAAAACAAGAGCTAAGGGCTAAATCTCCATGTCTATTACAGTGGAGAGGATTCAAGAAATTAAAAAAATGTCTTAGAACATCTACTATAGACATTTTTTTTTCCAGAAAATGTCTCAGAAAAAATTAGAAGAGAAATAGCATAGTAAATAGAGGGTAAACGTGGAATGAAAAGACTATTTGATGTTTTTCTTTTAGATATAATAGGTTGAATCATATTTGGATGCTAACTGGCTTACTGGTAAGAGGAAGACCACAGAAGAGAAGAGTGGAGAAAACTGTAGACTGCCGATCTTGAGCAAGTGTGACAGAGCAGGACTGGGTCTACCAGAAGGAGTACCTCTATGTCATCAGGCAGGCAGTGGTGATGTTGGGAAGCAGGGGGTGGATGCATGTGGAGATGGGTGGGTAGATATGTAGGTGAACATGTGTGGAAGACTTCTCAGGGATTCTCTCACCTTTGGGTTAAAACTCCATTCTTAACAGTCTTCCATGACAATCTGTCAAACGTTGTCAACAGGGCACACTGGCTGTGACACTGTTCACAAGCCTTGTCATGATCTCCCTTTTGATCAGACATTTCCCTTTTGGTTGAACATTCTTGATCAAAAGACTTTGTCAGGAGAACAGGATTTCATGGTCCAAGTTCTCCACATGTGAATAGCAGCAGGCTCAGGGAAAGTTTCCCAAAGAAGACTCCATGATTAACATTCATGTGTGGGCTTACCAAATGAGTCTATGAAAGGTAAACATGAACCCATTAAGTTATCATGTGAAACTTGGCCATAGATTAGAAAAAATACAAGCCAATTATATTATAAACTCATTTATATTACACATCTATAAACTCAAAATTTCGTAAGTTCAAATCTATTTATTTATATACTAAACTAGGAATTCTCTCACCAATTAAATAGTCCCCCAAAGACATTTAAACTTTAATTTTACTAGAAAAAATTCAATAATGACTTCATCAATTATGTGATTATAAATACAACCACAAGATATTGTAAAGATAATGACAATGATATAAATGTTTATTATTGAACTTAACGTTTTGAGAATACATGTGAATTCTTATACTTCACCTTTAGAAAAGCTCTCTGAGGTAAGTCTTGATCACTCCAATTCATAGATGAGAAATGAGAAGCAAAGACAGAGGGTATGAAAATATGAAACTCATTCAAGATAACAAATGATATAAAATTTAATGTGCCACAATCCTAATGTCTTAGTAGCTATCTAAAAGAAAATGATAGGAATAAAAACAAAGGAGATTTTGTAAGATCAAGGCCAAGCACAAGCCTAGTTAATATCAGTAAGCATCCTTGAGGTATTGGTAAATCACAATAAAACAATTTAAGACTTGAGAGCAGTTCCCTGACTTTTGGCAGCAAGAGAAGTGTGTGTGTGTGTGTGTGTGTGTGTGTGTGTGTGTGTGTGTGTGTTTGTGTGTATGTTGAGGATGCTATTTCACAGGGTATTACATGAAGTATAAGAAGGTTCCAGGATGTGCAAGAAGGAGAGAATTCAAGTTTTGTAGAGAGCAGGTACAAGGAGAACTGAGCAGACCAGAGCTACAGCAGAATGAAGAGCAGGCAGCAGTTTGTGGAGAGCCTGAATGAGAGACAAGCTGCCGTGACGATCTCTGAAAAACACATCTGGTTTGAAGATGCTGCAACTGACTGATTAGACCTCTGTAAGTGTCATGAGTTGAGATGTTGTAAACAAGAATCAAAATTGTCTCAAACTATCTTTATTAACCATGTGTTACCAACTTCTATGTCTGCCCTAAGATCTTTTAAATTACCATGTAAAATCCTTAAAATATATTAATGAGCCACTAGTTAATATAGCTAAAGTAGTTAATGAAATTAATGTAGTTAATGTAGCCACTAGTTACTACAAACCCCAAAGTTAAGAACGCTGTAAAATATTATTTGTATACTATAGTGGAAATTTATCCATTCTTCTGTAACTCAAATACCTCATGTCCCTACCAATGTATTCAGTAATGCAGTGGTTAATTATTTTTTCTTGGTATATGACCAAATTCCACGGAGCTTCTTCCACATTAGAACATGGTATTCAGGGCAACTGGGATTCATGTCCCTAGGTTCACTCATGTTTGACACAGAACAAACACTCTCTTATTCCCTTTGAAGCCAGAGAGATTTCTCAAAGTGTGGTCTGTAGACTCCTGAGGTTCCTAGAACTGTTAGAGAAATGTCAGAATGAGTTTTATAACGTTAAGGCATATTCACTAGACATTTTCTTGAAAATAAATAAAATGAACTTGTCACTGTGATGTAAACAAGTGACAGTATTTACTGCCAGTGGTAAAAATTCAAGCTTTCAAAAGAAAATCAGAAATTGGGGGGAATTTGTATCATCTTCTGTGAGCTTGACAGCTTCTCGACATTCAGAACCTTTCGGTGAAATTTGGAATGATATCAATGAGTGTGATTATTTTATATTACATAATGAGCAACATCTATATTTGAAATATATCCATGCTTCAATGAACCAACACATCCAATATAACCAAAGCACAGTGCTACAAAATCATACAAGAGTAAAAGCTGCTTATAAAGGACAAGTTAGATCAAGTTAGAGTCTGTTAAATTAATAGAGTGGCACTGACCTTTCATATCACATATACCATGTACAGAGCTATCATGTGTTGGGATTGGCTACAGAAGAAGAAAGCACTATCTACAACTGGCTGTAGGAGCAGAGAGAACTGTCTAAAATTACTGGAATGTTGCCACTAAAATGTTCCTTCTTTTATGACTCCATAAATCTGTGAAATATGATTTTTGTCACATGGTGCAAACACAATATATTACAATTATGTAAATACTGAAGCACATATGAGAATTCCATTGACTGCTATTAAGCTACCTATTAGAGACTTACAAAAATACTAACCCATGCTTGGAGGTTATTATTTTGCTTGCAGAAACATATTGCTTCTCATATCATATATTATCTGTGTTAAAATATAAATAAATAGTTATTGCTGCTTTGGATGAATGGATAAACTATCTTCTTGGCTTGTACTTAAATCACAGTAAACAAATGTAAGATACATAAAAAAAATACTTTCAAGGGTTATCAGTCAAACTCAAGGAGACAAAATGGCTGAGAGTCCACATGCATGTGAAACATTGTACTATATAGAAGCTAAGGTGTTTTCTTTATGGTGGTAAATAGGAGGAAAACTTAGTATTCAGAATACAACTCAGTTAATCATGCTAGACTTGATCTAAGAGACTACAGCTTTGGTGGAGTTTTATTAAGGTTTACTTTGTAAGTTAGACTTGAAGTTATTTTCTAGTTTCTGTTGCTAAACAGATATAAATTAGGTGCAAAATGTTCCATCCTATATTGATTCCTACTCTAGTGTAAATGGTTTCTGAAGGTTCTAATATATTCATTACACGTAGGGAAAAAGAGTTAAGGAACAACAAAAGTTCATTGCAGAGTCTTCACTGGGAAAAAGTGAAGACAAGTAGATGTTTTCTGAACTCTCCAGGGTGTTCGTGAGAAAAAAGGAATCTAAGTTATCTGCTCCAGTAAGCATAATGAGTACGGCAGTTGGAATTTTCAGGGAGAAAGCTTCAGAAAGCAGTTACAATTAGAACTGTTTAGCGAACGGAATGAGCTGCTTTCTTTAGCTATCGATTCTGTTAAAATGGTTACTATTTATAAAGCTGACTCTAGGCAGGCCATTCTCAGACATCAGATATCAATTCATGTGATCCATATAATAACTCCCAACTGAAAGGTCTCCTTATGCCTGTGTTTTATAAACCATGAAAGTTTCAATATTTAATCATTCATTAGCTCACCCCATTGATCAGAAAGAAGGTAACAGAGTCAAGATTCTAATTCAGTTCCTCTGATTCTCCTAGTCAGGGTTTGGATACCATTTAAAGCAACCATTCTGTAAAATATATCTAATAGCTCTCATGAAATTTTGGAGAAAATAGATTAAAAGCTTTCTATGGGTTATCAAGATGAAGTACCTGCCACCAAGCTGGATGACATGAGTTCAATCCCTGTGACCCACATGGCTGAGGGAGCGAGCCAGCTCTCACCTGTAGCTAGAGTTTTCCTGCCTGGCCCACAGTCAGGACAAATCTCTCTCACCTGCCCTCAGACCCGACCAAGTAAACACAGAGACTTATATTGCTTTCAAACTGTATGGCCGTGGCAGGCTTCTTGCTAATTGTTCTTATAGCTTAAATTAATCCATTTCCATTAATCTATACCTTGCCACACGGCTCGTGGCTTACCGGCATCTTCACATGCTGTTTCTCATCGTGGTGGCTGGCAGTGTCTCTCTGACTCAGCCTTCCACTCCCCAGCTTTATTCTCCTCCTCGTCCCGCCTACACTTCCTGCCTAGCCAATGGCCAATCAGTGTTTATTGACTAATTAGCAACACATTTGCCTATTAATCCTCTGACTTCCACACAGGCATCATGGCACATACATGCACATGGATAAAATAAATAAATAAACACTTCCTATGGCTCCTTTTAAAGGCAACCATGTTTCAAAAGCCTGCAAGGTGGACCTATGGTAACCATATCCTGTAAGCTTTTCACACTGTTAGAAACAGTTTATTTTCAGTAAGCAGTGAGGGGATCCCTGTAGGTGTCACGGCAGGCCGGGAAATGAGTCGCAAGGAGGTGAGAATGAAAACTCAACCTATATTGATTTCATAAACCTGGATCAAACTTTGTGAAGTCTGATGCCAGGTGATTTATTCCCAACAAATTTAGACCCAGTATAATCTGGGGGAAAAAAAGTTTCCTGGTGTAATACAATCTCTGGTCCGTAAGTTAAGTGTGTAATCACATGAAAACTCAATTCACGGTATACATCATTTCTGGCAATGGGTTCTGGCAATAAGCTGTATGTACTAGCTTAAGGGCCTAAGGAAGGATATGGTCTGGTCTTGATCATACAGATAGCATAGAGGTCATTTTGGTTATTAGCCACCTCTTTGGTTATGGGCCACTTCTGGTCCTGGGGGAGGCTCTGGCTATACAGATAATGTAAGGGTCATTTAGACTCTTAGTTGTCTCTGGTCCTGGAGTGGGAGCTTGAGATGGACTGGTGCAACAGATAATGCAGATCACGACGCTATTAATCATCTTCAATTCCTAGCCTCCTAGGCAGAAAGACATATTTTCCATTGAAAAGGCAATCCTGAAGCTTAACATTCCTGTTTCCCTGGAGATCTGTGGGTGCAAGGACCTTCATGGCTTCCCACAAAGTAGGTGTTAAATAAATAAACAAAATGTATGCAGTTATAAAAAACCAATATAGGTCACTTCTTGGAGACTAGATGAAATGTGTGATGATTATCTCTGGATGTTAACTTCACTGCTCTGTTGGTTACTTTTCTATCTGACAGAGCTGACTGGAGGAAGGGAGTGTTGGTTTTGAATTACAATTCAAGGAGACACAGTACATCGTGCATCAGGGCAGTGAAGGAGCATGAGGTGGCTGATAACACTGCACCCCAAGTCAGGAGGCAGAGAGAGAGGAATGCTGGCAATCAGCTGGTTTTATCATTTTATAAAGTAAGGATTTCATCTTGTAACATGGATTTTAAAAGGTCTTATTTAAAAAAAAAACAGATCCAGATATTGGGGTGAAATCTGAAAGATCAGAGAAACAGAACAGCCAACCTCACCTTGCCAACTCCTCAGCTGATCTTGTTTCCTCAGACTGAAAGCCTCTGAGTCCTCACCCAAAAGTGTCTCCTCTGAACTGCTGCTAAAAAGCCTCTAGTTCCTGGTCCTCAGGCCTTATATACCTTTCTGCTTCCTGCCATCACTTCCTGGGATTAAAGGCGTGTGTCTTTCCCAGGCTCTGTTCCTAGTGTGGCCTTGAACTCACAGAGATCTGGATGGATCTCTGCCTCCTGAGTGCTAGAATCCAAAGGCGTGTGCTACCACTGTCTGGCTTCTATGTCTAATCTAGTGGCTGTCCTCTGTCCTCTAATCTGTCCTCTGACCCCAGATAAGTTTTATTAGGGCTCACAATATATTGGGGCACACAATATGTCACCACGTCATCTCACAAAATGCTGCCACTCACAGTGACTGAAGTCTTCCCTGTTGTCAATTTGGCAACCCCATCAATCTGCACCACCGGGTGCAGAGCGTTGAGTTTCACAGAGTTGCATAGCAACACGTGCTTCCTTAAAAGCCACCTCAAATAATCTGTCTTGTTCCTTCTCTGTCTCCCAGTCCCTGTCTGTGTGTCTGTCTCTCTCATGTCCCCACTCCTAGCTGGTCTTTCGCTGTCTCCCTCTATCCCAGCAAACCTCTTGCATTAGATCTGTTGCATGTGGCATGATTTCTTAATGGCTTGCACTGGCCACTAAAGGTACCCTTTTCGCCACTTTATCATTACCCTTTCTTCTTACCTCAATTAACCTATTCCATATAATCGCTATAGCAGATGTGCCAGAGGCCTATCTTTTTGGTGATTCTATATTCTGTCAAGTTGACAATATTGATCATCACAATTGACTCCAGGGGATAGCCAAATGTCTGAGAAAGGATTATTTCTGGGTATGTCTGTGTGTTGCTTCTGGAAGAGACTGCATTTAAATCAGTCGTACACTGACTTAGGCGGGTCCATCCTCAACTAACCCTAATGGACACTATTAACTGGGTCCCAAGTAGAACAAAGAACCGAGAGAGGTGCATTTTCTCTGCCTCCTTGAACTGGCACACTAATTTCCTCCTGACCTAGAACATCAGATCTCCAAGCTCTCTGGCCTTTACCTCTGTGGTTTGCATTAGCAAAGCCAAGTTCATAGACTCCCAGATTTGACTGAATTACATCATTAACCTCCCTGGTTCTCTAGTTGGCCACCAATGGTGCACTTCAGGCCTTCTAAGACTATTATAGTCACCAGCCGATTCCCTTAACAAAGACTCTCTTACCTTCTACCTATTTATCTACAGTATTCTTCCTGCTGATTCTGCTTCTTTGTAGGTCCCTTACTAAAACAATGTTGTTGTTGTTTTCTTATCATAATAAATTGAGTTATACTATGTATGTGCCAATATTTCAGGGTCTGGCTTATAACAACAAAAGATGTTTAAAGGTTTTTAATTAAACAATCTGCATAGATATGACTTTCATACTGGTTTGAAATGAGTTTTAAGACCTTTGTTGTTCACTTATGCTTGTATGATTGGACTTAAAATTTGTACGTTGAAAAAAATTAATATTGTCTTCATAAGTAGAAGAGTAAGAATGGCAAGTCACTGCCTAATTTCACCTACCATGAGTCTAAGAAATGTTTTGGAGTTGGAATGGAGACATTCTAAGTTCATATAACATGATGTGAGCTATTTTCAAATACGTCCCCTTTTTTCTAGTTATGTTGGACATATTAAGATAATGTAACATAACAACAATTAAAAGATAGTGAGAGTTGGAGATGCTTGTCCAATTCTTTTCCTATTCCTGGCCAATAGTGAACTGTAGAGTCAAATCAATTAAGCATATAAAATTAAAATTTTAACTTGTGTACTCTGTAGAAAGAGAACAGCAGAGATTTTTTTTTTTGATGATTCATGCCAGAATGCATCATTTGAAGTAAGAATGTTCCTTTCAAAATGTCACAGCTATCTTACCTACAGTTTAGTCTTCTATAATCGCATGAGTGAATTTATGAAACAGACTTCAGGATTTCCAAAATCTCTGACAATTTCTCATAGCTTTATTGGTAATGACCTCTGTGGCGGTAAGGTTTCACTAGCAGATTTGGATCATAAAACCTGTGGCCAACATGTTTCCTGCCAATCTGAAGCAATGCCAGATAAGCTGGCCTTTCAGTGACAACATTCTGAAGTTACAACTGTCATTTTGAAGCAAAAAAAAAAAAAAAAAAAGACATCTACAAGGTTCAATTTTTTACATGTTTTACCTATCACTAATTTGACTCATTAAATATATGCATGTATTTATTATACACACACATATATACATACACATCTTATTTCTAAGAGAGAAAATATTTGAAAGCTGTACACCTGACATTTCATAAAATTAAAGATAAACAAGTGAAAAACTGAGTAAGGGCATGCATTTTTTTTCTCTCTCTAAATCCAGCTTGACATTTTAAAAACTTTGGTGGCAAGAATTTGTTAAAAGGTACACGAGTCATCTAAGTACAGAATGATGTCACTTGGAGAACTAAAATGAAAGGGATGTAAGGATGCAGAATTTTCCTCCATTGTACTTAAAACTTCATACTTTGCTACTGTGCCATTTCTTTCTTTCTTTTTTTCCCAGTATACACATGCTCCAACCTGTCCCACAGCTTACTAATGGTTTTACCAGTTTGAAGGCACCTTGGGCCCCCTGCACTTACAAACAAAAAAAGTCGTTTGTAGCAAGTTCCATTTTGTTTGGAGAAATATGTGGTCACTAAAGCTGGACAAGCATTCTGAGGTTGGATTCTTTGAAGGCCACCCATCTAAGGATGGTTCTTCTGGCCTCTCCCTAAATCATTCTTCCTGGCTCTGTGTGTTTTTGTCTGACATCCTATAAACTATGGAGTCTCTCATCTCAAAAGACCATTGACGCTCAAAAGACATGTCAAAAGACATGGTGGTAGATAACACTAGAAAATGTTCAATTTAGGGAACACATGTTCTAAAATCAGCCTAGATGCCCAACAATAAATGAGAAGGTTCTTTTTTAATGGGGTAGATACACACAATGATTTTTTATTCAGCCAGAAAGGAAAAACAGGCCCTCTGAGTGGGTGAGACAGTTGATTGGCCTGATCTGTTTGGGAGGCATCCAGGCAGTGGCACCGGGTCCTGTGCTCATTGCATGAGTCGGCTGTTTGAAACCTGGAGCCTATGCAGGGTCCCTTGGCTCGGCCTGGGAGGAGGGGACTGGACCTACCTGGACTGAGTCCACCAGGTTGATCTCAGTCTGTGGGGAAGGCTTTGCCCTGGAGGAGATTGGAATGGGGGGCGGGCTAGGGGGAAGGTGAGGAGGGCGGGAGGGGGGAGAACAAGGGAATCTGTGGCTGGCTGATATGTAGAACTTAATTGTATTGCAAAATAAAAATTAAAAAAAAAAAGAAAGGAAAAACAAAAGATGATGTCATTTTCAGGAAAACAGATGGAACTAGAGATCATTATGTTAAGTGAAACAAGCTACTTTTACAAAGACCAGCATGGCAAGTTATCCTTTCTGTGTGGCTTCGGGTCATGAAAGCAAAAGGGGTGGTTTAGTGGGATGTGGAGGGGGAAAGGAGAAAGGTATACTAGAGAAGATGATGGGGTGGTGAATATGATCACAGGACATGAAAGACATATGCGAAGTTGCCACAATTAGTGCACTTAGTACACGTGCAAGCATTTTGAAAGGCATAAGCTGCAAATGTTTCCTGTGGACTTGAAGTGCTCGCTTTTGCCAGCCTCATTGTCCTAGGGAAAGGTTCTTTTTTCGTCCTTCCAGAGGATTCAATCTGTGTCCCCATGTGCCATTTTACCTGGTTATAGACATTTGCAAAATATGTTGTCATAGAGGGAACCCAGGGTTCTCGGGCAGAGGCTTGTCAAGTGACTTGGATTTGAGTGAATTTCGTTCTTTATTTTCCTCAGATATCTCCTATGCACTGATGCTTCAATCTGTCTAACTTTTATACAAAATAAACAAATAAATAAATAATAAAAGGCACTGATGTGACAGCTTGAGCCCATCTAGAGGATGATCTGAGTTGGCTTCATCTCAAACACTGAAAAAAAAAATGAATTCTAGACATCCCCACTATTTTGCAGCTAAAATTCCCACAGAACTAGAAGACTTATTTTAGCAGCTGCTGAAATAAACAAAGGCAATATAAAGTGTTGAAATGAATTTTAAGTAAGTATTTTAAATGCTTAAAGATATAGTTATTCCTGTGCGTAGGTTGATAACATAAGCATATTTAAAAGTAGTAGAACTTATTTTCCTGTTCTAGACAGACTTCAATTCTAATTAACAAAATCCTTTTCATTATTCATTCTTATTACTCAGACCCTACTATCAACTCAGGGTGTTGGAAACACAGAAAGAAATTTGCCCTAAGTTAAGTCTAGAAAGTAGATAGAATTGTTGAAGAATTTTAATATATTTCTACCAAAGGAAAAAAATGTCAATGGAGATTAAAAAAAAATCAGTAAATTTTCTTTACTGGAAGCCAGGATAATCCAAGCTAAGTGATTTGGTTCTTAACATCTTGTCTTGCTCCTTACTCTCACCCCTATGTCCTCCCATTCCCCAAAAGCTCTGTAGCACAGAGGCTTACATAAGTAGCCACTCTTGGTCCACAAGACTTCTTTTTGCTTGTCCTTGCTCAGCAGTACTTGTTATTTGGGTCTCTCTCTTAATGATATGTTGTCTCTTTCAGCAGTTTCTGAATAAGAGTTTATCTGGGAAGTCACCAAATCTGTATGCTGTATACCTTTACAGCACGTGATGACTTGCTAC
Source organism: Peromyscus eremicus (assembly GCF_949786415.1). NCBI lineage: Eukaryota > Metazoa > Chordata > Mammalia > Rodentia > Cricetidae > Peromyscus > Peromyscus eremicus. The sequence continues at coordinate 19,528,896 of NC_081434.1, read as the reverse complement.
AATTCAGCACTGACTGCCTTCAGTATTTTCAGTTCTCTGGATCATAACACATTCTCAAGAGAATACCATCTGAATTTATAAATTCTTAAGAATTGGGAGCTTAATTTCCAGATGCTCAAGTATTTCTGTCATTCCATTTCCATCTGGACTAGGATGCTTAACATCTATATAGTGTGATTTTCCTCCCAAAGGCCATTGGTCCTATTAGAGAACAGCGTTCAGGGCACCCTCAGAAAAGGTTTTCAGATGCAGAAAAAGAACCTTCCAAACATGAAAGATTCTGGCATCCTGCTTCCTTTCACTCACAAATAATACTTTTGAGATCATAAAAGAAATACTAGTTTGTGTTTTCAGTGCTTTATTTAGAATATGTATACAACTTTCTTAGACCTTTATAAGAAGTGCAATGTTCTGTATATCCTGCATCAAACAATATTCGGTCATAATTTATGTTGTGCAAGTCATATGAGCATCATCATTTGGAATAACATGCATTAAATGATGTCCATTGTGGGTATTTATTTTTCATTTCTTCACCACATTCTTTTTTTTTTATTTTACAATACAATTCAGTTCTACATATCAGCCACGGATTCCCTTGTTCTTCCCCCTCCCCTCCCACCCCCCTCACCTTCCTCCCAGCCCACCCACCATTCCCACCTCCTCCAGGGCAAAGCCTTCCCTGAGGACTGAGATCAACCTGGTAGACTCAGTCCAGGCAGGTCCAGTCCCCTCCTCCCAGGCTGAGCCAAGAGACCCTGCATAAGCCCCAGGTTTCAAACAGCCAACTCATGCAATGAGCACAGGACCCGGTCCCACTGCCTGGGTGCCTCCCAAACAGATCAAGCCAATCAACTGTCTCACCCATTCAGAGGGCCTGATCCAGTTGGGGACCCCTCAGCCATTGGTTCATAGTTCATGTGTTTCCATTCGTTTGGCTACTTGTCCCTGTCCTTTATCCAACCTTGGTCTCAATAATTCTTGCTCATATAAACCCTCCTCTTTCTCGCTAACTGGACTCCCGGAGCTCCACCCAGGGCCTAGCCATGGATCTCTGCATCCAGATCCCTCAGTCATTGGATGGGGTTTCTAGCACAACAATTAGGGTGTGTGGCCATCCCATCACCAGAGTAGGTCAGTTCGGGCTGTCTCTCGACCATTGCCAGCAGTCTATTGTGGGGGTATCTTTGTGGATTTCTGTGGGCCTCTCTAGCACTTTGCTTCTTCCTATTCTCATGTGGTCTTCATTTACCATGGTCTCCTATTCCTTGTTCTCCCTCTCTGTTCTTGATCCAGCTAGGATCTCCTGCTCCCCCAAGCTCTCTTTCCCTTGACCCTCGCCCTTCATTACCCCCACTCATGTCCAGGCTGTTGATGTAGCTCTCATCCATTTCTCTGTCATTGGGCGATCCCCGTGTCTTTCTTGGGGTCCTGTTTTCCTGGTAGCCTCCCTGGTGATGGTTCACCACATTCTTATTGAGAAACTGCTATTAAATGGTCTAAAGAATTTACTGACTACATAATTATAATGCCAATTATTCTCACTGAATATATAAATTAATCTTGACTTCAATGAGGCAAGATTGTTTAATTAGGATTCTTCAGAAAATAATCAACATGATAAGGCATGTATGGATGTAGAGATAGAGATAGGTAGAAGTAGATAGATAGATAGATAGATAGATAGGTAGATAGATAGATAGATAGATAGATAGATAGATAGATAGATAGATAGATAGAAAACAGTAGGAAACAAGGGAAGAAAATAAGAAAGAAAGGAAATAAGTATGAAGAAGAGAGGGGGAAGGCCAAAGCGTTGGGAGATGAGATGGAAAGAGAGGGAAACAGATTTTTTTCTAGAAATTGACATATGTGATTCTGAAGGTTGGCAAGACCAGAATCTGTAGACCAGATCAGTAGTTTAGAAATTTAGGGAAGATTTGATGTTGTAGTTCTTTCTGAGATCTGCAGGCGGGGACAGAAGTTCTGTGTTGCAGATTTGAGGGAGAATAGCTTCTTGCAGGAAACCCGAGTCTTCCCTCTGAAGGTATTCAATAGACTGTTATTCATGACAGCCTAGAGACACCTTCACAGTAGCATGTAGACTGATGTTTGATCAAACAACTGGGGACACAGTTCTCACTTCAAGCCAGCCTTCACAATTTGTATTACTATACTTATTCAGCACATAAGGGGACAAAGGCTCAGAGATTGTTTACAGACATTCAGACAAACCTTGAGAATTTAGAATTTTTTTTTATAGAGTACATGTTTTGTTTTATACCACAAGACCTATTACAAAATCTAGGATACAAGTCCTATAAATGTTTAGGATTATTTGCAGTGGAAAATGTTTGGTAAGAACATATTTATTAACCTATTCAAGAAATATTTATTGAGACTTTATTATGTAAACGGCATGATGCTAGGAACTGGGGCATAGATAAGAGAACAAAGCAGATAATTGCTCTTCCCTATAAAAAGTGAGACCAACATAAAACAAATGAACCTATATATGTCAGGAAAAACATAGCAAAATGAAACCATAAGAAAGTGACAGAGTGATTCTCTGCAGTGGTGACATTGGAACAGAGGCCAAAATGAGGGGACAGCACAAACAATGCCTATGTCTATACGAAAGCATCATTTTCAGTCATAAGCAAAGCAGGTACATCAGCCCTGAGATGGAGGAATGCCTGGCATGCTTGAGGAAAGGCCGGAAAACGGTGTGGCAGGTGCAGAAAGAATGAAGCAGACTCATGGCATAATGGCATCAACACAGGAAAACAGAACAACACTGTTCTATAGACAGAGCGAATACAAAAATGATCAGGTTAAAAGCATTTAGAAAGAAAGTTTTTTTTTTTTTTTTTTTTTTTTTTTTTTTTTTTTTTTTTTTTTTTTGGAGAGGATATTTCAATAGGATTCCTGAATAGAACAAAATCAAAACAACACAGGAATTAATTTAACAACAAAGAATAGCCCTAACGTAGAAGCACTGGAGGTAAAGATACATCAGATCAAAATGAAGACGCGTGGATACACAAGATGGTTTGCCAATACAGAGAATTCATTAGAGAAATCAGCCTGATGTCTGGAAGGAGAGGAAAAACAGTAAATGAATATTTTGCATCCTGAATGAGAAAAACCAAACAGGCTTTAATAGCTTGGTGGGAACTGATTTAAAAGCTAATGAAGAACTTAAATGAAGAAGTTTCATTTTGGTGTATCATGAAGAGTTCCAATAAATAGTCAAAGAATATTTGAGAATAACAATAAATAATGTTTTCACATGCTAGACGTGCTTATTTGCATTACAAACTCACAGTTACTTTAACAACCACTATAATACATTCTTATTAGAAATGAGGAGGCTGCAATAAGACATATCAAATCATTTAGTAAAAGTTACACAACTAATAAATATTTAAGGTGGCAAGTAGATTCAATCAGGCTGCTTCCAGCATCCAGTCTTAACTAGTCACCTCCCAAATGGTTTGACAATCCCTATAATCAAACAACATCTATGGGACATGACCAATTTAAAATTGTGTGTGAAAAACGTAAAGGAAAATGCATAGCTTTGAAGCAAATGGAAAAAAAAATACAAAGAAATTTAGAATATAAACTACAGGAATATTTCTGGATTTAGTTAAAAGCCGTGATGGATCCAGAGATAAAGAAGAGTTCTGGAAATGTCAGATTTAGAAGGTAGAGCCACAGAGACATCAGGGAGAACTCCAATTCTGTAAACATGCAGCTGGTAGGAATTTGCAATGAGATGAACACAACCATGCACAATAATATGGGAAATGGAGGTTCAGTTTCATTCAATTCTCCAAACAATGAGATAATGGGGAGACTGTTTCCCCTTACAGATAGCAGAGGTCAAACAAAGATACAGTGAGAGCCAAGGACAAAGTGTGCATAGATTTGGTCTGTCTCCATCCAAAAGCTTCATGCTATCTCAACTTTTGGATGGATGGATCCAAAGGGTGGATCCTAGCAAGGCATTTTGAGTATTGTTCTGTAGGAGTTCCCTGACATTTAAGCCAGAAAATTGCTTAAGGACTAGTAACACACACTGAGGAATTGCATGTAAAACAATAAAACAATGCATATCCAACCATGGGACATTTACAAAGAGAAGAGGTGTGTCCCAGAAGTGATATGTGTGGGGGTGGGGTGGGTCTAAGAGTTCTGGGGGGGTTGAAGGTGAAAACCTACGCTGATGCAGAAATAGTTCCTTTTTCTTTGCATATGAGTTCTTTAGAGAGAAGACATCCAAAACCTGAGCAGTGGAATGACACTTTCACTGAGCAGCTTCGGCTCTGTCCCCTGCACAAGCGAACACCATCTGCCATGGAGGCGGGACAGCAGTGAATTGGAATAGCAGTCCAGGCTCATTTTTGAAAGCTTGGCAGGACTTCACATGGCAACGTGACTAAAGCTTGGAGGCATTGGGGGCATCCCAGAACTAGCCGACTTACTGTAATTCAAACACAGAAACAAACAAACGAACAAAGATTCTGCCCAATTCAGGAGAGATTTCCCATGGTTTTCTCATAAGAAACAAATCTTTCAAAATAATAGTACAGGTTCCAATTCCTCTTATCGATTTGGCACAGTTCCTGCATGGAAAATTAATTAGTGGGTTCTATGTCGGGGGGGGGGGAGTGGGGCATTTGGAGACAGGTCTGACTCCGAATGTTGGTTGCCACAATCTGTTCCATGGTGCACCAGTGTCTTTTAAATGGGCTAATTTGTCCTTTTGCATTTAATTCTAGTTTTGGAATATTCTGCAAGAGAACAAATCATAATAAGCCATGCACCAAAGATGTGAGTGGAATTTCATCAAACTGTTGAAACTTGTTTTTTTTTTAATAATAAACTCAGTGGGGCCAAGTTATCCACGTATAGAAGTTAAACAGATGTAGAATACAGTAAGTATATGGTTTCCCTGCTGTCTCTAATTTTTAGAGAGACAGCCAAGAAGTGTACAGGGGGTAGAAAAGTAAGCTTGTGTGATGCACACATCCCAGGCAGCCAACACCACTTTGCCTAATCCACAAGTGCCATTTGAGCAGATGGAAAAATCTGCCTGCCATAGAAACTGCTCTTCCATCCCTGGGGCTTAATTGTCCCAGGTGTTGTGGCCATCTGCCAGACTTATTTATGACAAATCTTTGCTTTAAAAATGGGATACTAAAGGCTCACAGCTTCTTTAGGACATGGCTAAAGAACACGGGGAATCGGAAATTAAAGCCGGAGTCTCATACCCACCCCTCTGGTGTAGGCATTGCTATGGAAATGACTGGGGTGGCCGATGGGGGTGGCAAGGCAATGTCTGAATGAAAGTGAAAGGATGCTTCTCAGGCAAAGGCTGAAGAAAAACCAGGGATTTATGGGATACTGAAAGCTTAGAAAACAACATTTTTAGAGATCACAATTTCATTTGGCATTTGTGATGAGAGCTAGTGGTAATCATTTGGATTTATACAACCAAAGACTTCAGAGGGGTAAACAAAAGGGAGGAAGAAGAAATGATCACTGATGAAATATACGTGCTAATGGCATAAATCCTTTCCAGTAGGTGACGATGAAGGGTATGCTTATATTAAATTACTGCACTAACCCTATACATTTGCATCATAAAATTATTAATACAAACAGGATATTCTTTGAGCTGCTCCAGTGAGAAATTTATGTCACTGTATTCTGCCCGCAAAAGGAGAGTAGATGTCTGCAATTAACTAGAGTTGTCATTTCAGCAAAGAATAGGGTGTTTTGTTGTTCATGAATAAACAACTTCAAAATCCATTTTCCAATTTTCTTTAAAAGACTCAAGAAACTTGAAAGGAGTCCAGCTATTTTCTATTTTCTTTTGAAAGACACACTTTAGTGGCCTTGGAAAGAAGAAAAAGAGACTTAACGGACAAGAGGAATGAAAAAGAAAATAATAAAATTTAAGTTAAAATAAATAAATGTTGAGATTGTTTAAGCATTCTAATTCTGAAACCAAGGAGTTAGGCAGAAAATAATAAACACAAAGCCCTGGCTCCATCAAGTGACCTTCTAAAAGTGTGTGTGAGTGTGTGTGTGTGTGTGTGTGTGTGTGTGTGTGTGTGTGTGGTGTCTGTATATGAATGTGTGGTGGTGGGGTTTGTCTATGTGTGTGTGTGTGTGTATGTGTGTATGCGCATGTGTGTGTGTGTGTGTGGTGTGTGTGGGTGTGTGTGTGTGTGTGTGTGTGTGTGTGTGTGTGTGTGGTGTCTGTATACGAATGTGTGGTGATGGGGTTTGTCTGTGTGTGTGCGCGTGTGCATGTGTGTGTGTGTTTCTTTTTTACTGTAAATGTTCTTAGCACTTGCAGCCTTTTCTTTGTCTACTTGAGAGCTCGAATCCTAGTCATACTTCAGTGTCAGCATCGTTAGATCCTACACCAGTTATTTCTATGTCTTCCTCTCCATGAGCATTTAAAATAATTCTGACTTCCTGTTGGAAGGCACTTGTGTAGTTGGTGCCTCCTCCCCATCTTAGCTCTGCTTTCCTGTGGTGATTCCCTGCAGACTTTACAGCAGGCATACAAAAAAAACAATCAGGGTGAGGTAAGAATGAAGCTCAACTTAGCCCAATTTTATTGTAGCAGTCGCTAGATCAAAACTTCTAAAGTCTGGCCCAGATCATTTTTCTTTAGCCATACTTAAGCACAGAACAATAAAAAAAAAAGTATTCAAATAACAATTAACTCCGTCCCAAGCACACAACAATTTAAGACGTGTTTACTTTGACACTCTTTGCAAAGTACACATGGCTTCATCCATGTGATGGCTTCTTGTTGACTCAGAAACAGTGCTCAAGATAAGGATCTAGGGAGAATTACTGAGGTAAACATAATGTCTGGCCCTGAGATAACATAAAAGTCACTTAAGCTATGGTAAAGTATAAATGACATCTCTCATAAGGATGAGTTTTATTGCCCAGAAGTAATAGTCAAAATATAGGGAAAAAATTGTCTGGGATAAGTAAAAAGAAAATTCTGGAATACATGGGCAAAGCCAGTCTCATCAGACAGCAAAGGATCACCAGGCTGTAGAACCACATCATTCCCGGCATTCCAGGGAGAGCAGCTACCCACCTCATGCTATTGAAGAGGTAAGCTGTGCATTTAGCTTTCCTGACTTCTCCAGTGCTTAGCTGTGTGCACAAAGCCTTCTTGCCTTCTGTATTTTCACAGTAAAACATCTAAAGTTCCAGGACAGAAGCCCCACCTTGCATGGAACCTTCTTCTATAAGGCTTATTAACTAATCAGAATTTGAGTGATTTGGAGAGACTGGAATGCTCCAGGCCCAGAGCCTAATTATGATTTATCTTGGGCATTTTATCATCCTTAATAGACATTCACTCTTTCCCTCTGTGTCTGGTCTAACAACCTTGTGACTACCATATGAAACCTTTTGGAATGTGCTAACCTCTCAAACCTCTAGCATCCACCAATCCAAAGGCTAAGAATGTCAGCGGACAACATCTAAGTCTATAGTGGAGGTTTCTGCTGCTTTACTATAACCCACCTACCTGATGTTTCCACCAATGAAATTGAAGCGTGTCTTGCTTTATGCGTTTCTTTGTTCTGTTATTATAAACACTTCCTGAAACTACTGTCACATTGAATCATGGAATTTGACGTAACCTGAATCTGTGTTTCTGGGACGTGTTCCCTCATAGTTGGCTCCAGAATATATTACTTCTTATCTTCTTTGCAATGATAGTAGTTTCTTGTACCAACAGCTTCATAGCCTTCTAGGAGCTTAAACTTTTGTCAGTAATGCAGACATCAGCAGATCTTGAAATAGTGACAAGAATCCTTTACCCACTCCCTCTGGCATATGTATCCTCAGATCATCACTTCCTATTGGTTATTAATTTTGAGCTTCTTGGTGATTCATTTTTTTCTTGTTGGCACGTTTATTGCCAGTCTTACCATAAACCTTAGGTAACCTGAGAATGAAATGTTTGACGCTTGCTGCAAAATTCTCAGAGCGTTTCTCAGGTGCTCCTTTTCATTATTCAACCAACAGAAAAACAAGGGAAGCTATGAAGCTGTTGGTACAAGAAACTACTATCGTCGCAAAGAGGATAAGGAATAATACATTCTGGAACCAACTGTGAGCAAACACATCCCAGAAACACAGATTCGGGTTACTTCTAATTCCATGACTTAATGTGGCAGTAGTTTCAGGAGGTGTTGATAATAACAGAACAAAGAAACTCGGAAAGCAAGACACTCTTCAATTAAATTGGCGGAAACACCTGGTAGATGGGTTATAACAAAGCCGCAGAAACTTCCACTATAGACTCAGATGTTGTCTGCTGACATTCTCAGCCTCTGAATTGGTAGATGCTAGTGCTATAGCATAGTATGGTACCTTCAGGGAAACAATGGTTGCTCATTTGAGCTGCCTAGGAAAACACAATTATAACCTAATCTCCCCATGATCCTCTCTTCATGCTTTGTTCTTAGATCCATATAACATTTTATATGCCATATTTTTTTTAGGATTAGAAATGATCAAATGTGAGCAGTTTCCTAGATAATATGGGAGATAAATTTCAATGGAGCATGGTCTATATCATAGAGAACTCACCTGATACAAGGACAGACATGCACATAGGGCATCATCATAGTAGGTAGATCTGATTGCATCTTCATCATAGTAGGTAGAGTTATTGCTCTTCCTTGGATTCAGAAATGTTGCCTATTTAATGTTCTACCATTCTACCATTCGAAAACTAACCATGTCTATCTTTTCCTTCAGTTACATTTGATTTCACTTGGTTTTGTTATTTGGAATTTGAAAACTTTTGTTTTTACGCAAGTAGTATGGGTCATAAGAGGTATAATTTTTTTTCTGAGTCATGCAAATATGTCATATTGGAAAAGATACTGGGGGAATACACCATATTTGTTTCAATCAATAGATAGTATTGGGTAGATACATAACAAACTGTCTATATTCCCAAAATTACTACATTAAGAATCACTCACAATTTGGAAATGTATTTCTTTATTTTATTCTCCAAGCATAGCATATTATTGTTCCAGGTAAGCTGACCGACCTCTGGAGGCCATACTAAGTTGGATTTCCATGTATTACTTAAAATGTTTTTTTATTTTGGCAGATGGTGGTATTTTTCACTATGCATTTAAAATACATTTTCTTTCCATGTTCAGAATCTGGGGATTCCAGAAATCTGGAATTGGCTTCTGTCTTTCCCAGTGCTCCAAGAGATTTACACAACTAAATGCAAATACTAATTATACTTTTAAATAACTCATTTCTCTAAGTCTTACTTTGAAGAACTATCCAAAACTCATAAAGCACAAACTGTATTTTCTTTTAAGAAGGAGATATTGTTCTGAAACGTCTCTCCAAACACTGGCTTCTGTAATTCTGTACTACTCTTTGCAGAGGGAATTGGGTTCTTCTACCTAGTAATTACCAGCCTCATTTGTGAAGTCTGTCAGTGAGGATGTGATGGGGCTTCTTTGGGTAGAAGTGTGATAATCACACTTGGTGATTTCACAACTAAGATAATTAAATGGGAGAAAAATGAAATGTAGCATAAAAATATCAAGGCATTCCATATTTTTATCAGTACTGTGACTAGTATGTGCAGCCTACAAATACTGAATACTTTCTTTAGTCTGCAGAGTCTCAGTGCTGTATTGACTTCTTCAAGAAACACATTTCTGGCTCTGCAGATCAGGGTAGACTTCCTAAGGAGCATGTCTCCATGAGAATAAATACAGCAGGAACTTCCAGTGTGATGTATTTCACACTGGCAAATGATTTAGTTAGTCCTTTTGCAGGTGTTCAGGAGGAAAATTAAATTTACAGCATTAGAAGCCAAGTCATCTCTTCCTCAAGCCCCACAGTGTGCCTATAATAATTAAAATCCTCCAAATAATGCAGGCTGTATCTGCTACAATAAGCAGTCTGGATTCTTAGGTTAAGCAATGCTCCCAGGAGTAAAGGGAGGACGGGATGACTTTTTAGCAGTGTGGGGACCAGGCCCTTCACTGGCACCAGAAGATGACTTCATTCCTGTCCAATGTGTGCACCTGCTGCATATCAAGGCAGAAATTATTGCTCTTTGGAGACCTCTGCCAGTCACTTTTTGCCCCGACTCTTTCGCCATGCTTTGTTAGCATTTTGATACGGGCTTCATTATTCCCTGCATCAGTTTCTCCAGCTGCATCCATGGGACATTTGGTGCAGAGTTTGTTTTGAGCACGGCTGTGGAAATGATGGATGTTCTAAAGGTCAGGATTGCTGAAGATAGTCTTGGTTCAAATGTGCCTGGAATGGCAGCAGGACACCCCTGCTGCCCTCCTTTCTCTATTTCTGGTGTAAACTATTTGAAGTGTATTTATGCTGCCTGCATAAATGTGAGCAGGATATTCCGGAAGGGAAAACACTAATCTTGGAGAGGCAAAGCCACAATAGTCAGCCCAAGGCCTCATATACCTTGACAGTTATACATTGAAAAAAGCCACCAATAGGCCAAATTTATCTCAAAAGAAAATACACATCTTCCAGAGCATAGTTCACCGTATCTCCATACTTACAATAGAAACTTGGGGACGTTTGAGGGAGAAAGCAAAAGTATTCACAATTCTCATAAAAGGAAACAAGCACTATAACAATGGACATTGGCAGAAGCCATATCATCTGTTGTAAAATATATTTCATTGTCCAGATTCCATGGACATGCTACTAGAAGATAATTAACAAGATCTGTAACAGAGAGGCGAATTTTAATTAGAGTATTTAATTCCTTTAAAAAGAAATGAGTTCTCTTCTCCCTGCCTCTCTCTTGTCCTGCCTCTCAAAAGCCAATGGAGTTCAGGAATGGCTTCTATCACCCTAAGAATTTGACATAAAATGTTGTTAAGTTTAGGTAACCACAACAAAGTGCTATAGATTTGGTAGATCAAACATCAGAAATTTATTTCAGTTCTGGACAAAATATCAAGACAGCAGCAGAGTCAGTGTTTAGTAAAGACTTTTGTCTTAAGTTGGACATGGTTAACATTCTTTCACTTGTAGGGAACGAGATGCAAAAGAAAAGGGAAATGGGGAGGGGAGGGATGGGAGACTAGTCAAACTCCTCCAGTGTGCCTTCTTACATGGGCATTAGTCCTTATCATGAGGGCTCCTCTCTCTCGACCTAAACATTTCCCAAAACTTCTATCTCCAAATAACATCAGATTGGTAGGTAGGACTTTATTTAACATGTGAATTTGGGTAACACTGGGGCAAAAATACTTAGTCCATGACAATTTACAGAACCTCTAATATTCCTGTTCTATCTTGGTGACTCCCCAGCCTACATGTCCAGACTTGTGTCTCAGACTTTTTAACCAATATATGCCAATCCTATGTTTCAAATGTACCAATGACTGATCCTTTCTCCTTCTAATCCCAATCTGCCCTTGCAATGACTGCCCATATCTTAATGACTGACTTCCATTCACTCTTCCAACTGCTAAAGGTGGTACAGTATCAAAGACAGAGAGGGTTCTTGTCATTCTTCAGGTTCAGCAAATCAGAGAATACTACAAATTTAACAAGAAACAAATGCTGGGATTGTTATGAGAGGAAAGTGCACAAAGTATGCAAATAAAATACACTACCTCAAGTTACTGAGGGGTGAGGGCGAGTCTCTGTACTATTTAGTATGCTTTCATGGGACCAACACACGGAATTTATACTTCCTTACATATTTAAACTCCTCTTTACTCCAAGTCTCCATCCCTTTTTCATGTAGGTAACAGAAAGACAATTCCTTAACAGAACTCTTTTCCTATCCTCCCTCCCTTCTTCATGTTGTAGAATGTAATGGAAGGCTGGAAACTGGAATATATGATGGATGGTATAAGGTAAGAGAAAAACTATTCTGGCTGTGATTGGGAAAAACTTCCTAAGACATTTCTGTTATCAGCGAGAGGAGCACATGACCATAAGCCAAATGTCCAGCGGCTAACGGGAAGCTTGATGACTGATCTGTCATGTGGTACTAGCAAAGCAAAGCATGGCCTTCTCTGGCAGTTGAGGAAGGAGTTGATAAACCCAGCTGCAAGGAGGCAACTTCACACACCCACAGCACTGTCACCTTCTCTGAGTCTAATTAGAAACTTTAGTCCAGAATAGCAAGAAACAGATCAGATCTTCCCATCCAAACATGTCACACTCCTCTTGTATTTTAATAGCAGCAGCACTAGTTAGTTGTGAGATGTATCTAAATAGGGGGAACACCTACAGTTTGCTATATACAGGCATGCACCAGAGGGATGCTGCTGGTGTTTGGGCTACAACGGCCCTATGAGAGAGGAGAACACCTCCAGTGTCACTGGTGTGGAACAGATGAGTGAGGGGACACCAGAAGAATGAACTCCTACTGAAAGTGGTACTTTTCCTAACTGACCAATCTGAATCATGTGAGAATTCATCATGTTGACTCTGGTGAAAAGAGGTGAGTAAAGGATAATCTAGAAACAAGCCCTCAGAGTAAGAGTGTTGTGTTTAGTGAGCTCAGAAGAGAGCTTCAAAGACAACACTGAGAGTCAGCAGTACACACTCCATTTGGAATTAGGTACTCCATAATCTTCCTTTCCTGGAGGACACTATACAAGCTAGACTACCCTGAGGCTGTTCCTGCAAATCAACGCCTTCCCTAGCCTTGTTTGCTAAGTTTCTTTTATCTTGCATTTGATCATTTTATTTATGGATTTCCTAGTTCCTATGACACAGGGTTTTTGTACACTTTGGCAATGTCTAATGCATCCATTCTATGTCCCAGGCACCATTCTAAGTGCTGAGATACAGACGTAAAACCAGCAGATCTCCTGGTTTGAAAGAAGAGGCAATCCATTCAGGAAAATGGAACATATGCTGTATGCACGATCACTGACCTTAATCTTCAAAGCAAATTTTAGATCTAATTCTCAACCCATATTTACTAGTTATAAACACTAAACTTGTTTTAAGCTATCATGTAATTTTCCTATAGTTACGATGCTGGTGGGTGGCAAGCTGAACTTGAAATGGAAGTCATCTTAGCCTCAGGTTCTTAAATCCTAAATGTTTTTTGCTTTTATACCCCCTCTAACAAATGAACACCGTACACCTGACATTTCAGTACTGTGAAGATCTCTCTCTCTCTCTCTCTCTCTCTCTCTCTCTCTCTCTCTCTCTCTCTCTCTCTCACACACACACACACACACACACACACACACACACACACACACACACAGAGTCCTTTCTACATGAGTGTAATCTCTTCATCATTTTACTAGATAACACCAAGTTGTTAAAAATTCAGCTTCAGAACAAATCCTTCCAGACATTTTCTTCTTAAAATTGTAGCTAGAGTTTTCCTGGTCCTGCCTGGCCCACAGTCAGGACAAATCTCTCTCACTCGCCAGTCCCACAGCTGCTCAGACCCAACCAAGTAAACACACAGAGACTTACATTTTTTATAAACTGTATGCTTGTAGCAGGCTTCTTGCTATCTGTTCTTATATCTTAAATTGACCCATTTCTATTAATCTATAAGTTGCCATGTGGCTCGTGGCTTACCGGTATCTTAACATCTTCTCATGGCTGTGGCTGGCAGCATCTCTCTGCCTCAGCCTTCCACTTCACAGAATTCTCTTCTCTGCTGTCCTACCTATACTTCCTGCCTGGCTACTGGCCAATCAGCATTTTATTTATACAAAGTGATATCCACAGCATACAAGATTACCTACTAATACAGCTTACAATGGCTAATATTCATTGGCAAGTTGACTAGATTTAGAATCACCTAGGAGATTAGCATAGATGCCTCAGTTTGTCTATAGAGGATTTTCAGATAGGATGACCTGAAAAGGATCTACACTGAATGTTGGTGGCATCCTTCCATGAGTTTGGGCTTAAATGAAAAAAAAAAAAAAGTGAGCTGACTATCACCTTTCTCTTCTCTATGCATCTTGATTTGCTACAATGAGAGCAAGCAGTGCCATGTTTCTGCCACCACAGCTCCAAGCCATCCCCATCTCCATACCTCTACATTATGATGAACTACATCCTCAGCATGAGCCAAAATAAATTCTCCATCTTAAGTATGCTTCCCAGGTAATTGGTCAAAGCAACATGGAAAGTAGGAAATGCGTAGCTCTATCCTTTTAAGTCTACCCATTCTTTTTACATCATGCACAAAGTTCTGGCATGAGTTCTAACAGAGCCCTGAAAATATATCTATTTCCAATGGTCATTGGTAGAGAACAAAGCAAAGTATGGGTCTTGCTCAAAGGATAATCTGATATGTAGGCAGAATTTTAAAGCCCAACATTGTTCATTTGATAGCTGTAACTTCAATCATACCACTTCATTTCTAAACTTTTAAAAAATCTTATCTGTGAAAATAAGAGACAATAAGGTGTAGAAAGAAGGTAAAATAAGACACAACAGAGAAAGTATTTTCTTAAATAAAAAACATCGTAAATATATTTCTGTCCCATGAGATTAGAGTGCTCAGGTAACAGATGTCATGTTTGACCTTCTATACATCTTTACATGATTCTTATCTGTTCACAATTAGATCTAACATAGAACTAACCTAGGACAAAATTCACTGGTAATAAAACACAGGCTTTTAAATTAATAGTGAATAAAATGAATATTCTGCTCAAAAATTTTATACAGAATTTGTTTTAAAAATTTCTGCAGGAAACATGAAAGCTTATTATTTGGACTTAGAGCATTAATTGAGCTCCTATAGTGTAAAAAGGCTGTGAGAGAGAAATAAAACTCACTATGGTCCACTTGAGTCTGTTGATGATTATGTTGGAGGTGGGTATAATTCTAATTAATGGCAATTTAAATCTATGGGACTTTTACTGAAGTCTGTACTATGAACAGATTAAAAAAAACAATAACAACAAAAAATAATAAAAGCACAAGGAAGTTGTATATTTGATTTTCCTAAAGATCTAGAGTAATTTGGACCACCTGGAGACTGCAAGCTACCCTCCATGACAATTGTCAGAATTTTGTTTCCATCTCTCTCCTCAGAACCGCTATTCCTAAAAAATTCTCATTACCTCCAAATTCCTGCTCAGAGTCCCTTCGCTGTTTCTCTCTTTGCAGTTTTTAAGAAAGATATAGAAAGAAAATGATTGTATCTTTCAACTCAAGCAAAAACATCTGTTAGCAACACTGTACATGCTAGATATTAGGGAAGTCTTTGTTTTTTAGGCAGCACACTATCTAGAATAGCCAAATTATGACATACAGTATGAGTGGTGAAATGAGAGACATAAAAACAAAGCATGTTGAGAAAGGTGAGAAAAATGTTGTTCAGCATCCTGGAAACTTTTGGGAAGCTTCCACCAACCCAATTAGTGCGACACTGATGACATTAGTTTAAGCTGTTTGGATGGCACATTCATGAGCATTTGTAGTTGGGTGAGAAGGGGGAGGGGTGCATTTCAGACACACCAGATCATGTTTTCAATGGATAAGAGCTATGAAAGGCAATAACAGATTCATAAGAGGGCTGGAAAAAACAATATGGCTAAAATAAATAAATAAATAAATAAATAAATAAATAAATAAATAAATAAATAAATAAAATAAAATAAGAAATCAGCCACCTGGCTCATTTACTGTCTTACCTTCCTAGAATGGTTTCATTTGGAAAATCTCTGAAGTCAGGTGTTTCTCTAGGGATCAGATATCTGAATTCATTACAAGGATTCAATGGTGCAACTTTAGACTGTTGAAGAATTGATTTTGTCAAGGGAATCTGTAAAATGGATGACTACTTAGGCCTGTCTCAGAGGATTATCTTCCTCAGTCATCTTCAGCATCCAGCATGGAACGCATCCCCTCAACTCTCATATCCTAATCAGCCTTCAACTGGATGAATTCATGCTATTGTTTTGATAGGTATCATCTTATTCTGTTCTCTCTACTTTGTCTAGAATATATGGGTGAAATATTATACATTTCTTTCTATCAATCACAAGGCGCAGGGCTGCCAAATCTATGGCAAAGGACAGGTCAAAAGAGGAAAGGCAAAACAAATTTATGCAACCAGTTTTTATATAATATGGGGATCTTCAGAAGTGAAGACCCTAACACGTGAGGGAAATCTTTCTTTCTTCAGAATCTGTTAAGTGAAGTATATAACTTTAGGGTTTTATAATTGATCTGCAGATGATAGGGAACCCCAGCAAGGCCGCTATGATCAGATTTTTTTCTGATTCTCTCTAGCACTGCTTGATTTGGGGCATGGCTCCTATCTTCTGAATCTTATGACTTACGCGAACGACAGAAACCCTTCTAGATTTTAAGGCTTATTGTAGGGGAGAGTTCTAGATCCCATGGCCCACCTACAGAGGAACAAATGGGATTCCCATGATCTGCCTTTAAGAGAAAAGTTATTAGGAGACAGGCAAACAAAAGTAAGACAGTGTGCCCTTGCATCTGAGATCCTCCTGCCCTCTTCAATTGGAAGCACACAGTGTAATAAAGTATCCTGCTTTGGGGAATCATCATTTCAAATGCTTCTACTAGGTCAAGTTCCTAAGCATATGTTAAGTTTAATACAAGTAGATTCCTTTATCTTAAACTTCAAGCAATAATAATAAACATATATATGATAACATTTAATTTCATTCTTGGATTTTTATTATTTATTTCAGTATCCAGTAAAGTGAGTACAATATTTGACTAAATTATATGATGAAATCCTCAACTTCTCTTGTAAAAAAACAAAATGAAACATTTTTTAATATAAAATAATTTTCACTTTTAACCAACACTCTGGTGCCCATGTTTCTCAAAACACTGCTTTGTGCAATGCGTGAAAATACCCTGTATATGGATTTGTGTGTTTTATAGTGAAAATTATCGTTAGTAGACACATTGTACTAAGTGATTTCCTCAAATAAGGAAATACATGCAAAACATGTGAGATTATGCTCAGTCATTACAAATTCCTCTGTATTTGTTCCAGGAACTGCAAGCCAAGTATGTCATGCAAACAGCTCAGAATGTGTTTGCAACCAGAGAGCAGAGAAAGGAGCCAAAGGGGCAATTAACTGTATGCTCAATACACAGTTTCTTGGTTGCACAAATCTCAGAATTTAAGGGCTAAACCTCTCTTGAGAGTCATCCTAAAAACAAAAGGTTTTTTGTTTTTTGTTTAAAAAAAAAAAACACTCCTGGAAGATATGTATTGAAAGTGTTCATTTTCTCTCTGTAATTTCTATTAGTGCATTATAATTTCCTATCACCTACTTTAGTGACTTGATCATTTAAGGTTCAGACTGGTTGGGTTATAACCAAGAAATATTAATGAGCATATCCGCAAACTAGTCTATCAATGGTTTTAAGAATTAATTAGCATTTTTCCAAATACTAATAATGATAATTAGTCAAAGAATAAGGGGAAAAAATCATTTGAATTCTAATGCATGTACCTAGATCTAATGTCTATATTCCTTATAAAACACATTTGTCTATTTGTGTCGGCAATTTGTTTTCTGAATAGGTCAGAGTACCTTTTATTCAGCTACCAGTCTGTTATCTTAGACATTTTAATTTAAAATATTACATACATCTATGTTATTTGTTTACTTGGACTTTTTACTTCAATATCTGCATGAATGAGGTATAACTCAAATTTCAGTGCAACTTTATGTTCAGCTTTATGGATTTGTTATCATCTTCTCTTTGAAGTAGGAAACACTTTTACTTTCTTTCAGGGTGGCATAAAGCCCCTGGTGGGTAAGTCCAGTTAGTTGTTTTAACTTTTATAGCCATCTTGGGAACTTTCTAAATCAGCCCTGTTCTTCTCCTAGGCTTAGATTGGATTTAGGACTTCATTTGATGCTGTTAAGAGTACAGCAAGGAAAGACATTAAACTTGATGAGAATCTATTCAAATTCGGTCATTCAAATCCAATTAAATGAAACAAATGATTTGGTCTATGGGTTAAGGATTGCTCAGAAGTTAAAGAAAAATACTTCTATCCTGGTAAATTCTTATACAGTAAAAGTCTGCTTACAGATAGACTCAGGAAATATGGACTTGTACAGCTCCAGTGAACCTTGAAGGCTTCAAGTATGAGACAAAGGCTCTATGAGAATTCTCCTATTGTTAGCATGCTTTACTTAACCACTTCCTTCAGCCAGCTGATGAAGGGGTTCTTACTGCTTCCTCCAAATGTCAATCTCATTTGAAAAGCTCTAATTGTGAGAAAGTTCTTTATGTTCTATCCCAACTTCAGTAAGACTAACTAAGCTGTCCTTTCCTCAGGGGGAAGCTATCAAAAGTAGAAGACAAATATTCTGAGGGACAAAGATGTATAACTGGTCAACCTCAGATCTGGTTTCTTTTTCATTTATATTGGTAGAGAATTCCTCCCTATATTTAAATGTAACATAGAGATAGAGGAGATCATAGTTATGTTGGTTTATACTGAGAGAAAACAACAACAACAAAATCACATTTTAAGTCATACCCAAGTGCAGTTTCTGAGATAGACAATCTCAGGCTTTTATGGAGTGTGTATGGGATAAACAGGTAATTGTATAGACAAGATCCAGCTTTGTCCTTTATGTATGATGTCACACCAAACAAATTGAAGTAATGAGCTAAATGTAAACATTAAACTTTACTTAAGAAAAAAATATTCCTTACTGACTATAATCAGAGGAGAAATTTCTTAGGATTGAAGCAAGAAAGGAAATCCCAATAGAAAGTGACTACAGATTCAAAGATACAAATAATAGAAGCTTCTGCATGTCAAACAAAAGCCAGAATTAATACTCAAGCACAGGAGCAGATAGGGGCGACAAACACGGCAGGTAAAAGTTAATCAGTTTCTGAGTGTAAGTGACCTCAAAACTTACCAAGAAAAACGCTTTAAAGAAAAACAAACAGACAACGACACTTTCTAAAAGAAATCTGAATAATAAGCAAAGAAAATGGTCATTTTTTATGTTATCAGATACAAATCAAAATAGTAAAAGGACATTGTGTATCAGCAATAATTAAAAGTGATCGAGTGCAGCCTCACTTCCTACCAGGAACCCCAAAGCCACCACATGTGGCAGAGTCTCTGATAAGTATAGATCTCACCCCTCTTCTTTGATGTTCCCTGAACCTTAGGAGCTGGAGCATGTTAAAGATGTATCAACTGGGGATGGTTATTTTGGGGTCAGCTCTTCTCTGCACTTTGATTAGCTTTCTGTCATGGTCTTCAGCTACAAAAGAGGTGGCGCATGTAATGGGATAAATTCACAGAGTCTATTTGACGGTCAAAGGAACTTATTTGGGAGTTAACTCACAACCAGAATAGAGAAGTTGGTTGCAGAATCCTGGAGGGGTGGAGCACGGTCCAACACCGTTCTCTGGAGAGCTCTTCCTGGATCCTCATCAGCATCCAAGACCACGAGGTAGCGAAGAAAAGAGAGCACACGTACGTGTATCTCAGGTTATAAGAGTCCATGGCGGCCATGCCCAAGGGGCAAATACGTAGCAGTGACGTGTTGCCACACTAGAGATGGTGTTTCAGGGCATGGCACAACCACATATTCTCACACATTTCTTTAAACTCAGCACTGAGGAGTCAGAAGCAGGAGCATTATCAGTGAGTTTGAGGCCAGCCAGAAAAAAAAAAAAATATGCCACCAAAAAAAAATTCTTGTCCACAACTTACAAGATCAGTGTGAAAACTAGATAAACCGAGCAGTAGGGGTTTAGAGCGAAGTTTCTCTATCTGGGAACTCACTGGGATTGTGTAGTCTGTCACATCACGTTTCTAGATTAACAAATCTGGCAAATAAAAGATCATGAATTAAGTCTTGAGATGTCCCATAAGATTTTATATAAAACTCCTTAAGCAAATCATGATATTATTTAGTTGTGTTATTTAGAATTTGTATCTTCTTTGAACAAGAATTTCCTTTAGAATAAACCAGTAATTCATGTTGTGAGCACGAAGTCCTTGGCTTTTAGTCTTGCAGATATTTTCAGGCATTTAGGTGCATCACATATGTTAAAATACTGTTTAATGTGGCCACCTTCATCAGACTAAGCTATAGTAGCAAAGGACCACAGATTATAAACAACAGATATTTATTTCTCACTTGTCTAGAGACAGGAACATTTGGAATCAGAGCTCCTGGTGAGAGCTTTCTTGTAGGTGGCAAGCTGAAAACTTCCCTTGATATCAGTCACAATGCAGGTGTCACATTGCCTCCCAACACTCGGGAGGCAGAGCCAGGTGAATCTCTGTGAGTTCGAGGCCAGCCTGGTCTACAGAGTGAGATCCAGGAAAGGCGCAAAGCTACACAGAGAAACCCTGTCTCAAAAAACAAAACAAACAAACAAACAAACAAGTCTCTATTGGAGATTGGGATGTAGCTCACTGGTACATCTCTTGTCTAGAATGTGTAAGGCATTGGCTTTGATTCCCAGTACTGTAAAACTAAATCAAGCCAAAGGTTCATATATTAAAGGCTTGATTCCCAGGATTGGGAGATGATAAAACCTCTAAGAGATAGAGCCTAGGAGGACACTTGAGATAACTGAGGGCACACTCTTGAAGAGAATTTACTAGAATCTTTTTTAAGCTTGACCACAATGTGAGGATTTTGCTTTGCCACATACTCCTACAAGGATATGCTACTTCACCGAGGGCCAAGATTGACAGGCCTATCTGCATGGACTGAAGCCTCTGAATCTAAGCAAATAGCAACCTTTTATATCTTAGAACTTTGCTGTAGTGCTTGCATAATATCCTCCCATGGTAGAAAGACATCTAACTGTATCCCTGGCCTCTTATAAGAGCAATAATTCACCAATGAAAGTTTCACTTCTAAAATGTAACTATTCCCTCCTCATCCTTCTTTTAATATTACCCCATCTGGGTAAGACTTGAATCACATAAGCCTTTCTTGTGGAGAGCATAGAGATTCACCCTTTTATGATGATCCCATTAAGTGCAAAAACTTAAAAAACAATTATTCATTTTGGCAGCTTTTACATAAAATGCAACATTATTGAGAACAAGAAGAACATGTTTATTGTAAGCCAGGGTAGACGAGTTATCTCTGGAATGGATGATTATAAAAGCAATGACCAAAGACATTGAAGAAGTTTCTAGAGTTCTGAAAGTGTCTATTTTTAGAGGTAAATATACTAAAATGTACTGAATAATCATTCTTTAAAGTCTATTAATATTTAACACATTTTGCCGAATATATGCTATCCTAATAGTTGAAAATTAATTAAAATGTGTATTATGATTTCAAAGCCCTATCTCTCCACATGTAACTTCCATCCCTTCTCCAGTTCTTTACACTTGAACCACTAACAATACTGTGCACTTTCCTAATCTTTGTTTTCCTTAAAGTCCAGATGATACTATTTCTATTTTTATGAAGATTAAAATCCATAGCTTCAAGTGAGTAACTTATCCATCCTTTTTTACTTTAATCATTACTGATAACGATGACAATGATATGTCACATTTCTATATACCTTTTTTTTTTTAGTGTTCTGAACAGTTCTGAAGCATCAAGATTTAGCACTTAGGTCTTTTCTTTTATATCTAGAAGAGTTCAATAAATTCCATGCCTTTAAATAACTGTGAATAAGTTGATGACATCAAATCTACAGCTCTCTGCAGATCTTGTGACTGGAATGCGAAATCTATAGTTCCAAGTGCCTACATGACATGATGCCTTAAATTGTCTATAAAGTACTTGAACATTTTTACAATTCAGTTCCTGATGCTTCACAGTCAGAGCTTATCAGTCTACAGTTCTTGTATCTTCCAAGGACACAATGGCATCTCATTTGCTGAATGCTTGACTTTCCTTTATTTCTATGTTTCAACCTTAACCCCAAACCGTATCTGTCCATCTTGCCCTTCAAAACTTTAAACAACCACCCCTTCTGACAGTCCCCACTGATCTTCTCATCATGTAAGGCATGATCTCTTATTAGGTTATTTTTAAAAATGGTTTCTCAGTGACCATCCTTTCCCAAAGTCAATGCACTTTACTTGATATCTAGAGCATAGTGTTCAACTAGATTATTGTATTGTAAGGCTGGCCTTGGCTCTACTCAAAATATTAAAAACTGGGTCTTTCATTTATTCAAAGTTAAAGACTAAGCTTTATATATCACATGCATTACCATTCATATTATACATTCACCTACTCCCCACAAAACACTCCGCATCCATTCCCCTGATTCACTTTTCCAAGTGATCTCTTTGCCCTTCAGTCATACTCACTCTTTTGTCGTGCCCACCCCAACTCCATCTTCTACTATTTTCTCTTTGTCTCACTCTGCTGCATACATACTTCTTTCATCAGCTCTTCAAGCAAGCTGCCACCCACTTTTGACCTCCCCTCCTGGGCTAACATAGGGCTCATTCCCTTGACTTCATCAAGTTTTATTCAAATGTCTTCTCAACCAGATCTCCTGTGAGGACCTGATTTATAATTGAAATTTTCTTCAGTCCATATTCCTATCACCTTTTGTCTTTTTTTCCCCAACTCTTCTCATACTATACTATACTTGAAAACACAATGTAATTCATTTTTAAAATTTTCTCTCCACAAATGTACATGCATTAAAATACTGGCTTTGAGATTGTTACATTTTCACTTTTGTTTACTGCTGTCCCTAAAAACACTCCTTTATGTATTCAATATGTCAAAGTGTAGTTGATGTTAGACCTGATGCCTTTTACAGAGCAATTCATTGTGTCAAGTTCCTTATGGTCCCATCATCTAGTTTACATTCTTCCATCTATTAACTAGTAACTAGCTGAGCTATGTATTTTACCTCCCATTTTGTAATTCCTTTCTTGTACTATTTCTTGTATTAGAATACACATCATTTCTCATAATGGCAATCTTTTAAGAAAGCCATTCAGATGATTGGACATTTAATAGTACTATGGTTTATTACACATATATAAGAGAATATGCTGTGAGCAGGAAGATTAGCATGTTCCAACTATATAAATCCTTGATGTAGTTTCATTTACCAGCACCTCATAGTTGAACTTGTTCAATGTCAACTGACAACACTGAACTTTTCTATTAATCCAATATTTATTCACAAAACAAAAGTGAGTATGTGTCAACTACCATGTTAAATGCTAGGGATGCTTGGATGGATCTAGCTTTTATGGTTTGGCAAATTTTTATGTCACCTTTCTTGTTGACCCCTATTCATTCCCCAGAATAGCGGGTGGGAACAAAGGAGTGAGACTCTGTGGGTCAAGTCACTATGACTGCTAGCTTCCTACTGCAACCTGTTCAGTTTGAAGAGCTGGGGTTTGGCAATGACGGGTCAATGCCAGTTGATCAAAAAATGTTCAAAATGATTTAAGCATAGATGTAAATAAAAATTTGACTTTATCCTAGTAATCAGAATTGAGAGGCCTAAAAGGAGTGGGTAAACCTAAGCTTTGCAGACTGCCAAAATATTATTCCTTGCCATTCAAAGTGGTTTGCATACCTATGACATCAAAATCACCCGAAAACTAGCAAGAAATGTAGAGTGTAGCCCACTAAATCATAACGTGCATTTTCACAGAACTCCCATGTGATTGTATGCCTGTGAAAATTTTAGATGCTGCTGTTTGTCACTTGGATTAAAATTCGTCCTTCTAATGGTTGAAGTCCTTCTCTCTCCATTGATTACAATACTACTTTGAGTGAAAATAAAAAATGAACCAGTTAGAAGCTGAAGTTTCACTTCAGAGATGCTAGCACCAAGCTTTGTGCCACAATGTAGATAAACGAGGGTTTTAATGGGAGGACGACAAAGACAAGTGGTGAAGTCATTCAAAAGTTTTGCCACCTGTTGACATGAATGAAAATGCCTTCAAAGCAATTTAAAATCCTCATACAAGAATAATGTAACCTGCCAGTCAGGAGCCTTTTGAACACTTGGAACTAATTGATGTTCACCACTCCAGGCATCAAATGCAATTACTGTTCTCCTTGGGATACAGTTTAACTTCAGGTTCACATATTGGACGCAGACAAAACTGCAAACAGTAAAAGGAGGAAACGTCCACGTTGGAAGAGAGCACCTCATCGATCTAAACACACAAGATATTAACCCAGCCCAGGAATACAGGCATAAATCCTGGTGATATGTAACAAAGATGAAATTCTATAACACTGTATTTAAGTCTGTAGGATGTGTCTGGGAATAGCTTGCAATAGAATGAATATTGGGACTGTATTTTAAGAAAACAGCTTAGGTCTTATGTCTAATTTTTACCATAGGAGAAATACTTTGGTAGGGGCATAATTGGGTGCTGAGTCTTCTCAGTGGACTTTATTAAATGTCCAGAGCTGAGGTTCAGCAACACCAAGGATGGTGTGAGAATGGAGGATGATCAACATGCAAACATATCACAGAAATGAGTTGATTGGATACCTCATTATTTATTAGACTTAGCCCAAACTATATTTTATACTTGAAATTTAATTTTTCTCTAAGTACATTTTATTGCTGTAGAAATTGCAGCCCAAATTATGTGACCATCAAGCAAATCGGTTGTTTATTTTTCTATTTTCTAGCAATGCATGTACTGATAACAAGGATTTCTATAATAACTAGATAGAATGGCAACAGCTGTACTTCTTTTTCATGCTGCCTCCAGTTGCCTCCAAAAAAACCAACAACATTATTTATATGATACATAAATCACTTCCACCCACAAATCACTTTACTTGTGAATCCCTAGGCAAGTGTGATTTAATATTTTTTTCTGCTCCTTTTAAAGAAAAAGTGAGCGAAACAAATGTGTATGGAATTTCATAGTCACCTCTGTCAAACTATCAAGTAAGCTTACTGAAGCATGGCCTCATTGATGTCATATGGAGACTTTCAAAATAGCATGCGATTAGACATTATCATGCTTTTAAAAAACAGTCTGTCAGATTTTTTTTCTCTTTAAAATGCATATACCCGTGACATGCATACATGTGTGTAGATATGTGTGTGAGTAGAATACAACAGCTTAGACTTCCTTGCTGCCTCAAGATACATCAGTTGTACCCACTGTGGCACAGATTAGCTATTTATTCAATAAGTCAGTTCTCTTTCTTCTCCGTCACATGGCTAGAATTCATTTCCGGGACAACTTTGGAGTTAGAAATGTCTAAGCAACTGAATGCGATGTTAGAGAAAGTAAAGATTTTATAAGCCCTGGTTCCTAGATTACTGACTGCACTGAAATTTCTTCTACATAGCACACACATTTATTCTTCCACAAAGCTGCCCACTCCCCTCCCTAGGGTCCATTTATATTTTTGAGCAAAATAACCTCTGTATTATTAAACCGCTGTGATTTGAATTTAATTGAGAGTGTAGCAAAACATTTTCTCTGATAAGATTAAACCTTAATCTCAGAACAAGCGTATATCTGATTTAAGAAAAGATTGCCAGTCCTGATCTTGCTCCTTGCCTAATAGACATCAATTGTAACATGAAAGAAAAATATAAACAAAAAAAAGGGAAAAATGAAGAACTGTGAACAGAGATGTGAGTTTGCAAAGAAGCTAGATCTTGTATAATGGCACCAGGATAGTCTTTACACCGTGAGTATCAATAAGGATCAGTTTTATTATTAACTTCCCCATTCTGAGGACATCTTATTTTGCTGATATTCATAGCTGCTCTCACAGTTGCCTTCATCCAACCACTCTTGTTCTCATTTTCTTCTCAAACACACCTTGCACTCTACAAAGGCTGCCACTTCAACCTCACTACCCTGCTAACAACATTTATTATTATTATTATTAATATTATTATTAATATAATCATATTAACATATCTCTGAGAAAAATTAAAGTTCAATAGTTTTTAATACTCTTGAATTTTGTCCTCCAACCTTTTGAGATAACTGCTTCTTCTGTGCCTAAAAAAAATTTTTTTTGAATGTGGAAGTAAGACTGCAAAGATGAGAAATCACAAGCAAAGAATCAGACGGAGGCAAGAAGGATCAGGATACTCTCAGGAAAGTGTGCATATCACCAGGTGAAGAGGCTCTTACTGAGCTATGCAAAGAAGTTATGGTAAGGTACTCCAAGCCTTGAGAGCATATTAAGAAAACATGAGCATATACATAAAAGCATTTTTTTAAAAAAAGAATCTATGAATTTGAGAAAGGGAGGGCATAAGGGGGTGTTGGAGTGAAGAAAGGGAAGTGGGCGAAATGATATAATTATATTATAATTTCAAGATATAAAAAATATGATAAGTTTTAAAAAGTGAGAAAAGAAAGCATGGGCAAACTGAACTCCTGCCCATTAGCTGTCATAGGCTCTATCTTTGGGAAAGCCTAATAGGTAATGAGAGAAGAGATGAGAGGACAAATTAAAATGGTCCTTAATCATCCAAAGAGTGATAAGTGCTGCATCTGGTGCCATCGGTAGCATTGGTGAAGACACACAAAGAATGTTTACTGTAGATTAGAGAATAATGTCACAAAGTAAACATGCAAGAGTCAGGGAGACTATGTAGAATGTAGAAGACTATGTAGAAGTAAGTCACAGGGCCAATGCAAGAGCAGATGGAGTCACAGGCACTTGAGAACTTTCCTTGAGTGGTATGTTGAGCAAAAAGATCAATAAAGTGTTCAAAGATGTTTGAAGGGATGGATATAAATAAAACTATACAAATTCAATGTTACTGAAACCAATTGAGAAGTTACTAAAAAGGGGATAAGATGGATAACATTGTCCTAAATATCGAGAACAAACTACTAAATTTCTTTGCCAAAGGAGAAGAAATGATTAAGAGACCTTGGGAGGAAACAGAAAATTAAATGTGTATCTACATATTTAAACAGTAAACTTTCCAACAAAAATATCATACAGATAATTTAACACAGAAAATAACACATGTATATTTATAGTCTATACCTGTATATTATAGAAACTGTGTATTAAGTCTTAGAGTTCCAATTGCTGTGAAGAGATACCATAATTATGGCAACTTTTATAAAGGAAAGCATTTAATAGAGGTTAACTTACAGTTTCAGAGCTTAGTTTAGTTTATTATCATCATGACAGGAAACACGGTGGCAGACAGACATGGTGCTGGAGAAGGTACTTAGAGTTCTATATCTTGATCTGCAGGCATCAGGAAGTTAACTGTCTACCACACTGGGTATAACTTGAGCATATATGAAACCTCAAAGCCTACCCCCATACTGACACACTTCCCCTAACAATGCCACACCTACTCCAACAAGGTCACACCTCCTAATGGTGCCACTACCTATAGGCCAATGGGGGGAGTCCATGGGGGCCATACCTTTTCAAATCACCACATCATATAAATGGTATGCTAGCCTAATACTTTATACCAAATAATGTATACATTGAACATCAATCTCTAACATACACTATTAAGAAATGTGTTCTTGGGACAGAATAATACCTTGATAAAATACATCCCCCAAAGCCCTCTATCCCTCATTTTACCTTGACTTGATTAGTTTCTATTGCTATGATAAGATACCACAACCAAATTAACTTATACAAGGTTCTCTCAGGGCTTAAAATTCAGAGGGTGAATTCCTGACCATCATGGTAGAAGACATGGAAGCAGTTAGTCAAGCATGGCTCTGGAGCAGTAGCCAAGAATTCACATCTTGAGACAACAATCACAAGATAGACAGAGACAGAGACATAGAGAGATAAAGAGACAGAGAGACACTGTCAGACAGAGACAGAGACAGACAGACAGACTGCTAATTGGGAAAGGAATGGGCTTCTAAAGACCTAAAGCTTGCCCTTAGTGACATACCTCTTCCAACAAGGCCCACATCTCTTAAACCTTCCTAAAAAGTTCTACCAACTGGGACAAAGTATTCAAATATATGAGCCTATGAGGACCACTATGGATCAAACTACCACATTCCCCAAAGAAGATAAGCAGAAAGAAGTCTGAAAACTAGAAGGACATTCTCATCAGTACCAACGATGACGGCATCCTCATCTCATGCTTCCAACATCCAGGCTGGAGTAAATAAAATTCTGATACTCATAAGCTGATCAGTCTGTGGGTTTTTTTTGGGGGGGGGCGGGGGAGGATGGCATTGTTTGCTTGTTTGGTTTCTTTTGTTTTCAGCAGCTCAAAGAAATAAATAAAACAAGTTATCAAAATAGCACTGTTAAGTGATCAAGTTGTTGTTAAGTAGTTTTCACCTTTTGCCCTTAAACCTTTGAGCCCACAGATTGTAAAAGAATGAAAATTACTTTTTTGTGTTTTGTTCTCAATGTACACATGAAATTTCTGTAGTACCAAGTAATTTCAGCCAGAAATCAAGGCAATGCTTTGGTGAAGTCTGCTGTAAGCACAACAGGACAGGAAGCTACTATGATACTAGGATATAATGCTAATCTCTAGCATTTGGCTTAGAAAATGTCAAGCTAGGCATAAAATAGATATTTGAGTGTAATTAATAGGAAAGCATCTAGAGATGATAGAAACTTGAGATTTGAAAACAAGACATTCGTAAAAAACTTCTCTTACTAACTGTAAATCACACTAACGTGCAACAGATGAGATTATGTAAGACATGATAGTCATTGACGAGCATTCCAATTTCAAGCATGAATTATAGTCACCTTCCTAAGAATATTTAAAGGAACTGCAGTTGTGTAGAAATTAAGAAACATGTACCATAAACAGCTCTCATGTAATTCCCAATTGTATCCATCACGTACACAATGTCACTAATTTTAAGAAATTCTGTTCTTTCTCCTTCCCAAACACTTCTATTCGTGGAACATAATGAATTGTATATTTACAGTAAACAAAGAAATAAACCAAAAATTCAAATAAGAAAAAAAACTGTGTTCTTTCCCAGAGGAGTTGACAGTAAAGACTATCACTCCAATTCCTCTCTTCTTTCTTTCTTTCTTTCTCTTTCTTTCTTTCTTTCTTTCTTTCTTTCTTTCTTTCTTTCTTTCTTTCCTTCTTTCCTTCTTTCCTTCTTTCCTTCTTTCTTTCTTTCTTTCTTTCTTTCTTTTGTATCTTTTACTTAAGACATGAATCAAGGTATATTAATTTGATTCTCTCCTCCTACTCCATTTAATTTCATTGGCTCCCTTAGTTCCATTACTGGAAGACGCTACTATCAATTTCTATACGGTTTCAGAGTCCTTCAAGAGCTCACTCACCCCACCCCTGAGGACTGTCCCTATTCTGCAGTCCCTACCACCCGCTGTCTCCCTTTCCTTTCTTCCTTCAGTCCTATTCTCCTTCCACTCTTTTAACTTTTTTTTTCTGTTGTGGTCTACTTTTCTAACTAGCTTGTTCCTGTTCCCTTTGGAGTCTTCTCATTATTATCCATTCTAGACCTCATTGTTGGATTAAATTTAGGATCTTAAGTATTTAAAATAATAAAACAACTTACTGAAGTATTATAGACACATAAACTCTGAACATCTTGAATGATTACAGCTTGTTGAGCCCAAATATCTGTATATAGCTGTGAAACTAGCACCAAAATCTATTATAATTCTACTCATCGCATTCAAATACTGTTTTCTATCTCCCTATGCTGGGGATGTCTTTCTGTATGCTGTGAATTGTTGTTCTGATTGGTTAATAAATAAAATGCTGATTGGTCAGTAGCCAGACAGGAAGTATAGGTGGGACAAGCAGAGAGAAGAATTCTGGGAAGAGGAAGGCTGAGTCAGGAGATGCTGCCAGTTGCCGCCACCATGAGAAGCAAAATGTAAAGTACTGGTAAGCCACAAGCCATGTGGCAACTTACAGATTAATATAAATGGTTTAATTTAAGATGTAAGAACTAGATAGCAAGAAGCCTGCCAAGGCCACACAGTTTATAAGTAATATAAGTCTCTGTGTGTTTGCTTGGGTTAGAGCAGCTGTGGGCCGAGCAGGACTGGAGAAAACTCCAACTACATCCCTAGTCATTGTTATTGACAATGGTACATCATAAAAATCTACACTCTAATCAAAAATTTAGGCACACAGTACAACATTGTTGATCGCTGGCACAATGCTATACAGTAAATCTTAGGGTTCCTTTATCTTATAATAGTTATTGAAGCTTAATTCTTAGGCTATAAAAAATTATCCAAAAATATCTCTGATGCCTGTGTTCTGAATATTCAGGAAACTATGTATTTGCCTAGTTTATTTAATATGTTCAAGTTATTTCCCTAATATCATGCCACATTCCTCTTTTTTATTTAAAATAATGTTTTCATATTATATATTTAAATCATATTCTTTCACCTACTCTAAACCCTTCCAGATCCTTCCCACCTCCACAACTTCAAGTTCTATCTCTCCCTCTTAAAAGATACATAAAACAAAGATTAAAAACAAAAAAATAAAAATCCCAATAAGACAAAGAATACCAAAACAAAACATAAAGCCAACAAAAGTATAGTGCACACGTCTTGCTAGCCAGCTACTCCTGGGCATGGAGCCTACTCTGAGTATGGCTGATATACCCAATGACACTCCAGTGGAGATCACTGATTTACTAATTTTCCATTTCCCAGCAGGTATCAATTGCAAATAGCTTCTTGGTTAGAGGTAGGACTTTGTGTCCATTTCTCTTCACTGTTGCAAGTTTGTCTTGTGTAAACTTGTGCAGGTCTTGTGCACACTGTCTGTCACCATCTCTGGGAGATAATTAGCACTGTTGTGTCTGGAAGATGATGTTTCCTGGGAGTCATCCACCACCTCTCACTCTTACAAACCTATTCTTTCTTTTAATGTACTGCGCTTTGCAATAACAGCAAAGCATATTTCCTACACAGCATCTCATTGATTGCTTTTACTAATATGCTCAGGTCCTACACCAGAAATGTCTACCTCTCATATCTATCAGTTATCCAGATCCCTGTAATAGTTATGAATCTCTTTTCAGAAGTCAAACAATATTGCCTTTTCAACTATACCTATACTTAGCTAAGGCTTCTTTCTATGTGACTGAACATTTCAGGGAGATGAATGGGGTTGACACTAAAGGGACAAAGCTTCTTTAGATTGGCTGTCATTATTATTCCTTAGCCTTGGGTCACTTGAGATTTAGTGATTCTTACTCATTTATCCTTTCCCTTCTCTTTCATACAAAGGGGAAAAATATACAAACACAAGCCCAGTAATGATGCGAATAACACACTTTAATTCTCCAATACAGAAAAGTTTAGCTCTGCAAAGTCCCTGATGTCAGCTCAGGTCAGGGCTCCCCTTCTCATGTCCAAACTTTCAGTGGCGGCTTTGAAATGAGCACTTTGAAGCGCCTTGTTAACCAGGTAGACCATACAAAGTGTTCATCCTTTTTTATATAAACATCTGAGATGACAGGGTTTGAAGTATAAAAAGAGACTTTGTACCAACATGGGTTGAAGAACCACAAATACATTCAATTTTATTTCCATAGCTAGGCATTTTCAGGAGTTCCACTTCTCAGACAAGGAAGCTAAAGAATGGAAGGATTAAAGAATTCACCCCAACTTCCTAGGCTAGAGACTGCTCTAAATGGGAAGAAGGCAAATAATTTGCCTGGCCAAGCCAGATTATGTCAGAGGCAATCAATTAATCAATTAACTAATTCATGGTTTAAGAAGTCTGACCCCGTAATCCTTGGCACCAAGTTATTTCAAAAGCATAAAGTGGAAATATGTTGTACAGAGCCACTTAGAAGGTAAACCTCTTCCAGTGAGCTTGATCTTAAGAAGTAACTACTCAGGGTGGTGCTCTGAAAGCACAATGATGTCAGCACTCAATAAGCTAAGACCAGGGGATCACTAGTTATCCGACAGCTTGTACAACATAGTGAGTTCTAGCTCAGCCTGGGTGACAGAGAAAAGCCTGTAACAGCCTACGAGCATAACAAAGAAACATCTACCATATCAGGTATCATTTTTCAGTATGCTAGTTAACCATTTGAAACTAACTCTTTTAAAGACATAAAAGTGGAGTGATCCTTTGCATTCCCACCCACATTCAGGGAAACATGGCAAATGCTACCACATCAAAGCTCAGCTAGTCAGGACTAGATGACAGACTGGACTGAAAAAGGCAACATTCGAAAGTCCAGTTTTCTCACTGACTAAGAATTTGGCCCCACGATGGTTACTAACTCTTTTGGGCATCAATTTTTTGCCCCAGAAAGCAATTACCAAATAGGATCACTGCTAGGAATAATAGGTTAAATAGTACTTTCTTCTTAGCAAGGAAACGTTCTCTTATTTGAGATGTAATATCCTGGGTTTGAATTCTAATTTCATTTTCTTCACCTTTGAAGGGAAAAACAGGAAGAGTTACCTGAATTCTATACATGCTCAGAAAGTCTAGGTAGAAAATGTAGAAAGACTGAAACACAATAGTAACCGAATATGTGGTTGTTGTGAATATTTAATAGTATCATTTGCTTAGATCTATAGGAGATATTCTGACACTCTAAACCTTCTTGAAGGCATTACTAATTATTCCTGACTTCAATTAGCCCAACTCACAAATGCAGTAACCACCATTATTCATTGCTTTTAAATCCCTTCATTGACTCATAGGCCACTTCTTTTAACATTTTAATATATTTTCCTAATATTTCATATATGTATGGGCTTCCTAAGGAGCTTTCAGTCTTTCCTATATGTCTGGACACAGGAAGGATCCACCTCATTAAGCCACAGAATATGCTGGTTACAGTGTAGAAAATGAAGAAAATCAGCTCCTGCAGTCTGAATTTTCAAATGGACCTCCCTTGCAACACAGAATTAAATATCCACTTTCCCTGTCACCTTTTTCTTGTTCAAACATTCAAACCACTTATTCCCTTCCTTCACATCTTTCTACAGCTGCCTAAATTGGAATAGTTCTGGAACTTAATTAAAAAAATGAGCATCAAGTTTATACAATTTGTCCAGATGAATAATATAACCTCACAGTGATTATTTATTGATGTGGACATTAAATTCATGTGCTTTCAACTCTAGTGGGCTAAGCAACATTTTTTTAATAACTTAATATCCTTGTTGTGGGGTTTAATTAATAGGAGGAGATAGTGGCAACAAAGTTGTGGGTCTTAACTGGTAGAGATTAATGATGTCAACAAAAGCAGTGTATCATCTACATAATCCATGATTCATTTTCTGGTACTGGACTGCTTCTGAAGCATATGCTGATGGTTATCTAATAATCACATGTAGATCTCACCCAAATCAGACATGCATTCACCTTGATAGTGTGCCTTGTTGGGGTCAGGTGCAAAGTGCTAGTCTTTCATTTGTGTATCAAATATTTTGCAGGAAGAATTAAGTACTTGTTAGCTTAAAAGAGGAGATTCTTAACAAGGAAATAATCAGGAAAAGGTGAGATTTTTAAAGTTTGAGGAACATCATAGTCAAAGGTCTTTGAATGAGACCAAGGTAGAATGAAAGGCAGTAGTTTGATTCCTAAAACTTCGTGTTCCCAGTTAAGAATTCCAGGCTCAGGATGGAGAGATGGTTTAGTCACGCAGCAAAGTCATCTGGAGGACTTGAGTTTGATCCCAGGACCCATGTGAAAAGAAGTTGGGTGTAGTGGCACACGCTTAGAATCCCAGAGCTGGGGAGGCAGAGACCACTCACTGGTCTTCCTGGCCAACCAGTCTAGCTTAATAGGTGAGTTCTAGTTCAATGATAGACTCTGTCTCAGAATAAGATGGATGGCATCTTCAAATAATGACATGATGGTGACCTCTGAACTGTACATACACATGCAAATGCATAGTATGCCATACACACACACACACACACACACACACACACACACACACACACGCACACACATGCACACAGGGCTTCAGTGTAACAAATGGCATCATAAAGAGGTATTTGATTTTGTTTTGGTGTGTGTGTGTGTGTGTGTGAGAGAGAGAGAGAGAGAGAGAGAGAGAGAGAGAGAGAGAGAGAGAGAGAGGAAAAAGCATGAAGTTGTGAAGCTGGGTAGTGGGTAGATAGAGAAAGAGGTGGGGAGGGTCTGGAGAAGTTGTGACAGGAAAGTATATGATCAAAATATAAGAAAATATTTTTAATTAAAAGAAATAACAAAAAAAGGACAGTAAAAAGAAACAACTAAAGGCTATTTGAGAATTTTCACCTTGAAGGTAGCTTAGGCAATGCATCCCCACTCCTTCTATGTCACTCCCAGTGACAAGCCAAAGTTTGATACTACCAAAGTCCCCCTTGAGAAACCAAGGAGTGCACTGGCATTATAGAGTGTGAGTTGAGGACTGTGGGAAAAGTATGGATGACTATAAATCAGCCTCACTCTTTTAAGTCTATGTTCAGCATGGCCTCCTCATGGCTTCATAGATGAAACCCCCTCCCCCTAGCCTTCCCAACCTACATACTCTAGCCCGTCTTTGAGATCCTGAGGTGCAATTGGAGAAGACCTGCTGACAATTTATTAAGAAGAGTGGTTGGATGTTTGGGCAGAGTCCCATGACCTTCTCTGCCCCTTAGTCTATGAGGGAATGCTAACAAAGAACAAGCCCAACTGTGATAATCTCTTGCAAATGGGAACAGCTGAACTTATTAAGATGGTGGCAGTTCGGCCTGGAGGATAGGCCTGTACGATAGGAGGTTAGAAAGTCCAGAAACCACATAACTTACTGTTCAATATGGTTATTAATACAGGGTGAGCTCTGTGTGAAAATAAACACACAAATGCTCACCCAATGTCAACCTGATGTATTGGAAAGGGTATTCTGAGACACAGGTGTCTATCAAACCTGCAGGCTGAGGAAGCAAATGAGGATGATGGAGATTTCCGACAGGAGAAGTGATATGCAAATAGAGACCAATAAAGTTACAAAGTCTGCAGTTAGACAATGGTCTCTGACAGTGTGGGGGAGGGGAGGTTTGATGGGCGATGAGAGATGAGGCAGAACACCTGGGCAAGGATTCGACTAAGATGAGCTTGACATGTATAGGTACTATTAGCCAACTTTATTCTCATGACAAAGGGATTAATTAATGGAATAATTTTGTGTGTCTGCAGGAAGTCTCCCACTTGTACCCAATGGAGAGAAGTAAAAGCTACAGTAACACACTGGAAATTCTTTAATTCATATCTTTGTCAAATATCTACTGTGTGCAAGATCCTATACTAGGCCCTAGAAGTGACAAAAAAAAAAGGCTAGTAAATAGCCTACATCTTTCTTTCTTCATTTGTGTGACTATTTTTTAATAAGTCCCTACTATGTGATCAGTAGTAGGATCATAATGCTGGAGCAAACACAAGCCAAGCAGGGTCTTCACCCACACTCTAACATGTAATAGTAAGAGAAGTTTATGGCATTTGAGGAGAACAGAGGAGAAGCTTCAGATAAGCCCTGATTCTCTCCAGTGCCTTTAAAACATGAAAGGTAAGAGAGATTTTTCTAGAAATAAATAGGAGAAGCAGAGACAAGAAAGACAGCCTGCTATTCTGGAACTACTATAAAAAACGCGAACTAAATAATCAACTCTAGGAGAAAAGTCAGACAACCGAAAGACCTCTTCAAAAAAGCCTTTCCTCTTTAGTGCACAGAATTCGAATGAAGAATTGGATTTATTCATTTGTTAAACATAAAACTAGTTGCATTTAGTTGATATTAGGTTAAACTGGATGGAGTCTAGGAACTGGGAAAACGGAACGTTACTATTTTAATTTTCAATAGCTTATTTCTATACCTCTAATAGAGGTCTGCAGCTGGGAAAAGGAAGCATGATGCAGATAACTATTTTTATTTAAATTGATGTGTTGTATTCATAGAGATTAGAGCAGGAAGCTGCAGCTGCGAGAGGAAATTTAAAATTAGAGCAGCTTCAATACTGCTACTCACAATTGCAGCCAAATTCCCCAGGCTCGCTCTATAGTGAGCATTTTTTCCCCTGCATTTGTGACGTGTATGCATATGCAAACTCATACACTTAATATTTTCATGGGACACTGAGACCCAACTGCTCTAGGGTCTGAAAATAAAATTCTTATCTGCTGGATAATTCTTATTCCATCTCCTCTCTCTCTCTCTACTTATGTCCATAGCTTTATAATCATGTCAAAACTGCCAGCTCCTACCTGCAGTTTCTACTAATAAAGCAGCCATCATCCCGTTTGCTGGATTTGAGCAGATATTATTTGTTCCATATACACCAGAATTATAAAAACTTCCCCCAGTGTTATCTGACCAGAAATAATTGCTATGGTTTCAAAGAACTGCTTATATAACTAAGATGCCCTACATTCCTGCAGGCATCAAGGGTCACCTTTGCTTTTGAAGCCCAAACAAGAATAGTTCAGCCCCCTGCCCCTTGCATCTAAAGAGGTCCGTTTTGTTTGGTGTCTCATTTTCCTTCTTTATGTAGATCTGGGACTCTCCACAGAAGCAGCAGGCAAGCTCCATCACAGTATTGAACCTCACCTATAGGAAGGGCACTATGCAAGCTCAATGATAATCCTTGTTTTGTATGTACAGAGACTTTCAAAGTACCCAGGATTGTTCATCATCTCATGTATCCCACACTGTCTGCTGCCCAATGTGACTTCTGTGCTAATGACGTGCAGACTTAACTGTGGATGGGATCTATGTTTCATGTTTCCCAGTCTGGTGCTAACAATGCATTGCATTATCTTGAGTCATTTGAGGATGTTCCAGTCAAATGAGCTAATACACATGAGACAACATTGAAAAGACTAAAGAGCATGCCAAACAACTCAGTGTTGTTTTATTTTGGTGCCTTGTTTGACACAGTTGAAGGTGTAACAGGCCAGGCTTTCCCTTCTGTTGTATTCTTTGAGTAATGATCACATTAATCTCTCTGTGTTCAGCACCTATGACTTTGCCAAGCATATACAAATGCTTAATTCTGAGAATTCCTCTGCGTACAGTCCAAGCTACTGAAACACAACAGCATTAGAAGTTTCTCAGCTCAGAGGAGCTCACAAAGCTTGACAAATGTGCCTCAGGTATACTTCTGCTTGTCCTCCTCCACCAGGCTCTCAGTATCTCTGCAGACAATAGATCTGCCATTGGTAAAGTTAGCAGGACAAGCAGGACACTGATTGATCTGGGAAGTGACAAATGAGTGAGGATTCCCCTGTGGGAAGCTGTGAAAATCTGGCGTGCCCCAACATCCTTGGCAACTATCACAAAGTCTTTTCCACTGTGGTTAAGTTCTCATCTGGCTGACTAATTCCAAAGGAAATCATGCATGGCCCAATTTTCTGCCAGTCTTGCCTAGAAACACCCAGTAATAAGTCCACAGAGGAGAGTACCCATTGCTTTATAGTCTTGCAAAGGCCACAATTAGAATGTCTCCCTCCTGCTCAGACATGGGCTGTGAATGGAATAATCGGGAGAGCAAGTGGGTGAGTATTTGCAGGGAATATTTATAGCCCCTAAACTGACTGAGTCTGGAAATATATATGAGGGATATATATATATATATATATATATATATATATATATATATATATATATATATAACATGCCTCCATCTTTTCAATGTATTCATTTTCTGACAATATGATTTACCTGCAATTCTTCAACATATTCACATATACCACACCTGCTGGGTTTTTAATGTATTTTTGAACTGACTTTAACAAAACATGAAAAACTGTACAAAGATGGGTATGGTATGTATAATATTTAAGTCAGGCTACACATGTCCGCCTCTTCCAATGATTATTATTTTAATGAGAATCTTTTAAAAACCCTCTCCTCCTAGCCTTTTGAAATGTCCTTTCTCCCATCAAATGCATTGCCATTATTTTTTTTCAACATCCGTCATCTAACAAGGCTCCTGGTCACTGAGCATTCAATGCTCAGTCTCTGTAACACAGTTTTAGATTCTATGTCGGAGTGAGGTCACGGCATACTTGGCTTTCTGTGCCTGGTTGATTTCACTTGATATACGATTCCCACTTCCATCTACATTGTTGCAAATGACAGCATTTCATTCCTTTAGATGGCAGATAGTGCCATTGTGCAGATGTACACTCAGAATTTCTCTACTTTCATCAGCTAATGGACGCTGTGTGTGCTTCCATTTCTTGGCTGTTGCAAACACGGGTGGGGTGAACATGAGAATACAGTAGCCGGGCAGTGGTGGCGCACGCCTTTAATCCCAGCACTCTGGAGGCAGAGCCAGGCATATCTCTGTGAGTTCGAGGCCTGGGCTACCAAGTGAGTTCCAGGAAAGGAGCAAAGCTACACAGAGAAACCCTGTCTCGAAAAACCAAAAAAAAAAAAAAAAAAAAAAAAAAAAGAATATAGTATTTTTTTTTTGATCCACTGTTTTCTTTCTCTTTTGATCTCTACCCAATAGTAAGTTTCATAGCTCTATTTTTAACTTTCAGACACTCCATCATTCTCTTTTCCCTAATGGCTCCACTGATTTACATTCTCACTACTACTGTACATCCCTGCCTGTGTGTATCTTTTGTCTTTTTGATAATAGTCATTGTCAATGCAGTGAGGCGATATCGCACGGCAGTTTTGATTTGCATGTCCCAGGGGACTAGAGAGGATGAACATGCTTCCCATGCCTGCCATGCATTTGTATGTTGTCTTTTTAGGGAACCCCTAATCGGTCTCATGTCCACTTTTAAAAATCAGCTTGTTTTTGCTACAGGGTTGTTTCAGTTTCTTATATATTTTGGAAATAAGCCTTTTGCAAATATTTCTTCCCGTTGTACAGATTGTGTCTTCATTTTAATGGATGTCTCTTTTGGTCTACAGAGGCTTTCAAAATTTAACTTGATTTCACTGGCCTGTTTTCTTCTCATGGTTGCTCTTTAAAACAGCTGTTTCAAACTCTCCAAAGGAGCATGATATTATTATTATTATTATTATTATTGATAATAAGTTATTATTATTATTATTATTTCTGGCACCTTATTTTGACTATTAGGTGAGGTCATGGTTTTCTGTAAGTACCTGTCATTGCCTTGCAGTATTTCATGGGCATTACAGAATGGTGCATCCATTTTACCAATATGATGTTAAATTTAAACATTGTGAAGGTGCCCATATTGACTTCTCTGTCAATGCATGACAAATATTAAAATAAATAATGTGTATATTTAAGAATAATACTTTACAGATGAGAGCTCATAAAATTAAATGTAGAAGAAATTAAGCATGAGGGAAGAATATTATCATATATAAATAACATACATAGTTTATGTTGCAACTAAAAGACCTATATTTGTATTTATGACATATAATTCTGTGCTGTGTTTTATACAATTCTTGATATACTTTTTGAGAGAAATTTTCAATCAATTTTCTTCCTATTTTATTAGTTAAAAAGTATATATGTGTGTATACATATACATACATATATGAGTGTACATATATAACTTCTACTCTGTGTCTATAAAGCAATATATAAATATATATATAAATATATATATATGGAGATTTCTGCGTTATAACATTGACTTTCCACATTATATTAAATGCTGAGGTTGTTTTATTTAAACTAAACTGGTTCATATGCCTTGAAAATTTTTCATATCTTTCACTGGCTGTCCAATGTAGCCTCTACTAAAAATCACTATCATCACAGATACTGATTTTCTGTGTTCTTCATGAAAGAAAAATCCATAATTCCTAAACACTGATATGATATAAAATCATCCTGTTGAACCAAGTAGGGATATATTATCAGGAACCAGGTAAAGAGACAGCCTATAGAATGGGAGAAAAATATTCTCTAAGTATCTATCTGACAGAGGACTGATATCTACAATATGCAAAGGAGTAAAACTAAACAACAGTCAAACACCACAAACAATAAATCTGTTAACGACATGAAGAGACAGTTCTCAAAAGATGGCATTGAACACATGACACAATTTCCACCTTCACTGGCTATGACAGAAATGAAAATGAATGCTTTGCTATGTTTCCATCTCATCCCTATCATAATGCCTGCTATCAAGAAATCAGAAGAGATTCTCATAAGAACACCAAGCTAAGAGCCATAACATATACACAGAGGACCTGGTGTCGACCCAAGCAGGTCCCATGTTTGCCTCTTCAGTTTCTGTGGGCCCATTTTTAAAAAGAAATACACAAGAGTACATTTCTTTATTTTATTTTGTCCAGGTTTCTTGGTCTTCAGGTGAGCCCAGGAACTCAAATCAAGTGAAACAGAGATGTGAACGAAAATTTCTCTCATACACACAATTCTACTTGACAGCAAGAAAACCTAAATCAGTGTCTGGAATTTTTTTTTCCTCCTAAAATACTTTATTACTTCCACAGATCTTCCCTAAATAGATATCATCATACCCTCAGCAAATGTTCTCTGCAAAAATATCTTAGCATTAAAATAACTTTATCAAGTAAATTATCTGTAAAAATGCATTGCGAAAAGTTCACTGCTATACCACAAAAAGTAACAGTAAAAGAAAATGAAAAAAGTTGACACTATAATAGGTAGGAAATATTTGCTAATATAATAATATAACTGGAAAGGTTATTTGATATCTCAAAACTATGATCAACACCAAAAAAGACATTTTGAGAAATTTTATCCATTTGTTTTCACAAACATGATTATGAAATAATTTTCATATAACATGGTTTACAACTAGATCATTGAGGGTCTTCTACCTATAGAGAACATGAAACATTCTGAATAGTTTGAGAAAAACAATCTATAAAGCCTTTTGCCTAATAGATATTCCTGACAACACAATTTATCCTATCAAGGACTTTGCGAGTTTAAGACAAGGAAAGAAAAAGACATGGCGAAGGATAAAAGATATGAATTCATTCATTTTACACTCAGAGCTTTGCAAATGCCCTTGTACACATGTCATTTAACATGGCCTCCAATGTGACTCTAAGGTAGCTACTGTTATAATTACCCCTGGAAAAGGAGTCATTGAGAATTGTCTGAATAGAAATTTTGTCTGAGTCTGACTTTGAAGCTGTTCTTTGTATTACATTGACACTGTGAAGATAAAACTAATAGAGAATGAGCATTGCTTCCTAGTGACAACAAGAAAAATGATCACCTGTGGGGATCTGAAAATACTCCAAGTAACTGAAGAAAACTGACATGTTTTAGACTTGCCAGTGGTCAAGAGACAGGAGAACCATGATAAAAAGGAATGTTGACTATGCAAAGCCAAGGAAAACAAACTGGAACAAAAGTTTACATGTCATTTAAAAACAGTTTTCATATCTAGCCATCTAATATGCATTTTTAATACCATTCATTAAAGAACATCAATAGAATGCCACATTACAAAGAAGTAATGACAGTAATGGAGCAAGAGAAAGTATAGATCTTTGTTAATTTCACAAACATAATAAACTCACTCTTACAATTTTGTTTCTAGGTAGCACATTCTTTTTATTTGTTCATCTTTTCCTTTTTTGAGATAGGATTTCTCTGTGTAAGAGCCCTCGTTATCCTGGAACTCACTCTGTAGACCAGGTTGTCCTCAAACTCATAGACATCTGCCTGTCTCTGACTCCATAATTCTAGGATTAAATGCTTGTGCCACCATAATCAGGCTTCTAGGTAGCTCATGCCAAGGCACTGCTTCTAAAGAAATTTATTTTTTCTGAATCACAGATTCTTCTCTAAGATGTTTTCTTTGGAAGTCAAACTAATTTTCTCCCTGGAGAGAGTACCCACCATAGTAAGATCTAAACCCCCACGTACTACCAAAGAGACTAATCAAATTGAATCAATTTGAAATCCTCTAAATT
This sequence comes from Peromyscus eremicus, assembly GCF_949786415.1. NCBI lineage: Eukaryota > Metazoa > Chordata > Mammalia > Rodentia > Cricetidae > Peromyscus > Peromyscus eremicus. Next base: position 19,487,030 of record NC_081434.1, on the reverse strand, counting down.
TGACTTACATGAGGAAAGCATATTTGTGTTTGCAAACATAATTAATGTCAATAAGGCTATGTGTGATCCTACATCTCATCAAAATTTTTAAAAGTTATAGAAGATATTTTCCTATCCATATTCTTATACCATGTAAGTTTATAATAAAATCTATATATTTTAAGAAATATGTAATCAAAATAAGAAATGTATAAACATTGTATGACTCCCTAAGTTTTAAGAATGCCTTGCATATGAACTCAACACATTTTGGTCTGGAAGAGAAATAAGTAAACAAAACCATATTCAAAGATTTTAAAAGTGTGGCAACAGCATGGTCCTGTAAAGAACTAAAAAAAGATACAAATGCATCTTTGATTATATATCTAAACCAAAAGCACTATTCAGAGATTGAGCTTGTCACCAATGCTTAATGAACTCCTTCAAAATTAATTACAAATTGAAATATTAGGTGTTCTTAATTATATATTAGCAATATTTTGACTTTGCCATACAACCATGGAAAAACTGCTGTCAGCCCTAAACACAGGCAGAATATTCATGTTCATACATATGAATATATATATATATATACACATATAATTTATGTATATGAATGGTAATCAAAAAGTCACTAATTTGAGTGGCAGTGGGGAGTGGACACAGAAAGAAGTGCAGGAAGAGAGGTGGAAATGATGTAAATTCAGTACTGATATATGAAATTCTCAAAATAATATGCAAAATATTTAAAATTAATAGAAAAAGAAAATGTATTCTCCAAGTTAAGCCTTCCTTGACTAAAATGTTTTAGGACCAGAAGTGTTTCATATTTTTTATTCAATTTTCATTGAAAAGTATTTTATGTGCATAAAATAATCCATATGAGACCAAAATCTAGACCTCAAATTTATAAATTTGTTTTACACACCCACAAACACACACACACACACACACACACACATACACACATGCATGTATGTAATTTTACCCCAATTTTTACTTTTATATTTTTGCATTTCATACCTTCATAATAGGATTGTTTGGCCTATAGTGGTAATTGGCATCTTCCCTATCCTCTATGAACGAAGATTAGTGGGGCTGCAACCTCTTGGTTGAGAATCTTGGCCCCAGTACCTACTACATGATTATTTGCCCTAGTGAGTTAGAGTTTTTAAACAGAATTTAGCATTTGCCTTTGAAAGTACATGTATGTTTAGAAATGAATTATATGCATTCCTTGTAGAATCTAAAGCAGAAGAAATTGAATAATTGTTGTTGGAGTAGAGGTGGGAGAGGATAAGGAAAAGGGAGATGTTGATTAAAAAATAAATTTCAGCTGGGAAGTACCTTTTCTAATCTGCTACACAGAATAGTAATGATAATTATTAATAGCAATAATGCATACTTCAAAAGTCTAGTTCCTTTTTCTACCTGGGTATTCTCTCCCTCTCATTGTCTGTGTGTATGTGTGTGTGTGGGGGGGTGTGCACATATATATGCGTGTGTGTATAATTTCTCTTTATTTGTTGATGAAGAGTTGGATTAATTCTATATCATTAATATTGATAATTTGGGACCAAAATTGACAGAGAAGATACTTATTTCATTTGTTCCTGTATGTGCCCAAATAATGGATTTGCAGAAAGTTATCTATTTTCTTAAGTTGTCTTTTGTAGTGGCTGTATTAATTTATAGTATGGGACTATTAGGAATGAATGGGAGAGACGTCAGAGGACAAAAATGTTACTTAGATTCAAGACATAATTTCAGGATAACTATTGTATAAAAGGGGCCTATACTGACAACATATTGTACTAATGGAAATTAGTAAGAATTGATTTTTATGTGCTCTTTAACACACACACACACACACACAAATGATAAGTGAGTAAGCTAATGAATGTTGTTATTTCTTCATTCTAGAATCTGTATGTACTTCAACACATGAGTCCTGTGGATACACAAAACAACTCCCCTAGTTAGTGATCAGGGGTCATTGTGGAAGATGGGACAGAAAGATTGTTGAGCCAGAGAACTAAGGAGTTCTGTTGTGGGATAATCTTTTTGCACATTGTGAAGATGTGTCTCTGCCAAGGCACTTTCTGATTGATTTTAAAAAGAGCTGAATGGCCAATAAGCTAGGCAGGAGAGGATAGGCAGGTCTTCCAGGCAGAGATAGAAATTCAGAGAAGAATCTGAGGCATGCAGGATTCACCAGCCAGACACAGAGGAAGTGGGATGCAAGGTACTGAGCACAGGTAACAAGGCTCTGTGGCAGAATGTAGATTAATAAAAATAAAATAATTTAAGTTATAAGAGCTAGTTGGGAACATGCCTAAGATAAGGCCAAGCTTTCAAAATTAGTAAGAAATCGCCATTTCATTATTTGGGAGCTGGTGGTCCAAAGAAAGTCCAACTACAGAGTTTACTTTGAGATTATGTCTCCTAGTAATGTTAGAAGCAACACCTTTAACATCTCACCAATGAAACTTGCCAAACATGAACTCTATATGAACAACACCAATAGAGTCCTCAAGTAGAGAGAGGAAAACTCAAGAGCCCTTAGCCTACTCACCGAAATATAGGCAACTAGGGAATGCTCAGAGCAGAAGAAACACTCTTCCTCAAGGAACAACACACCCATTGGTTAACCAGTACCAAGAGGTCAGCTCTGGAAACATACATATAATTAATGTTTTATAATATGTGTTATATATGTATACACACACATACATACTTACATATATGTATACATGCATGTAAAAATGATTAATGAAAAAGAGGCCATGAATTTGAAAGAGAGCAAGGTGAGGTATAAGTTAGGGTTTGGTGGAAGAAAAGGGGAGGGGGGAATGCCATAATTATATTCTCAAAAACTAAAAGAAGTAATAAAAAATATAACATTGTATACAATAAATGCATACAACCAATTTGTATGTGCCAATTTATAAAAATTAAATAATAAAAAAGGATGCTAACAGAGGTTTTCATTGAGATCTTTTGCCAAAATAAAATTAAGTATGTGAAGTAATTGACAAGGTAAGTAGCTTAATTTATTTATTATGCAATGTAAGCATACCTCAAAATATGACATCATGTCCAGGAATCTGTACAATTATATGTCAATTAGAAATAAAATAGATTTAACAATAAAAATTTTAATAAAATCCAAGTGGAAGGATGTCCATTTTTGATATAAAAATATTGCATGTGTTTGTGAAAGTGCATGCTTTTAAATCCAGCACTGGGGAGACAGAGGCAGGTGGATCTCTGTATGCTTAAGATGAACTAAGGCTACACAAGGAGATCCAATCTCCAAAAATTTGTTCTTCATATAAAAATCCTAGCTACCTCAGTGAAGTAGACACAGGCCTTCTACTGCAACTCCCTTTGTTCCAAAGGAACAAGATTTTCATAGGTGAATTTGAAACAACTATATAAATAAATTACTTGAATCTTTGGGACTTACTCATACATATATGCATTGTTACCACCAAGTGTCCTACTTCCTAATTTACCAGGTGAATTGCCATAGTCGGTGATAGTCATCTGAAGCATGAGGGACTTTCTACATTCTTACATTTTGAAGAATGTTTAGTATTTCACTGCACTGTGTACTAGTATCATCTTACAAAAAAAAAAAACTGGAATGCTCAGACCTTGATAGTGGCATCTTATATATCTGACTTGAGAGATTTAACATGGGAAACATGATGAGGCAGAACTGAAAACCATTATTTAGAGTATGAATTCTGAATCAGCATTTATTCTAAGAGTGGATGACAGCAGAAAGTCTTTTGGGGTTTCCCATTCCTTTTCTCAAGGGTAGGAAGAAACCAACAACATAATGTCTTGAAGGCTAGTCTACAGTTCTTGGTCTACAGCCAACTCTCTACCCACTGAGTACACCCTTATACTGAGCATCTCTATAATGACTTCATCTTCCATCTGAGAAAATTATTTGCTTTTAAAACATTTAGGGGATCAGGTTAGAGGCACTGAACAATTTCTCTATTTTCCAGCCAAGCATAGCATCTGTATAACTTAGTAAGAGGACCAAAGCACATCATACTCTTTGATCCAAGGGTTACATAAAGTGAATGCATTGAGATGGGAAACACTAATGGAAATCTTAAAATCCCAATTATGGTACCTGATAGAAAATACTGAATTTCACCCAAACTATGTAATGTGCAAAAATCAAAATCTAAAAGAATTTTTCCAAGCAAACCACTTCTTATCCTCATAGCAAATATTTCTAAAGGCAGAATACACTGAAATACTCACTTTAAAAACAAACTGGTTTGGTGATTAAAATCCTTAAACCTGCTTTTGAGGAGAAAGATTTAGAAAAGAACAGTTAAAGGTGAGAAAATTTTATTACATAATGTATTTTACAAAGCACTTTAATATTATATTCCAATAACATAATCTTTAAGATTTAATATCAGATTGCTGAATTACAGTTGTATCGGGCATATATATGTTCAGTGAACACATAAAAGTGAGGATGAAAGTGATGTTTTTTAGTAATTATTTTGAAAAAGGAAGAATCTGCCAAACCTATGTGTGTCATTATTTTAAAATAAGGATGATATTAAGTTTAAAGCACTTCAAACATGGATGTGGAAAGGGCACTGTGAACTTGCCTTCTCTTCCTGAAGCATGTGAAAAAGGTCTGAGGTGAAAGATAGCCTCACTGTATCAGGAGAAAGACATTCTGACTATCAACGATGAAGAATTGAAATGGAGGGAAGTCTATACAAGCCACATGGGAAAAACCACCCTTTTATCTTCTCGCTCCCTTGTCCAAGATGACCTGTTCAAGTCCAATCCCCCTTCCCATACCACATTTTTACTGTTTACTTCTTTCTCAATTTTGGATGCACACAAGCATCTCACTCTCCCTGTCTCTTCAGCTCATCATTTGCCTACAGGGTCCCCATGGACAGACACAATTCTGAACATTTTTACAGATTTGCTCTGCAGAGTTTTCATTCTATTCATCTGTTTTGTATCCATTTAAGGCTCAGGCCCAGCTGGAGATTCTAAGTGGATAGAGATGAAGTGTTATCTTTCTACAATACCATAATGACTCTCTCTCTCCTCTCTCTCTCTCTCTCTCTCTCTCTCTCTCTCTCTCTCTCTCTCTCTCTCTCTCTCTCTCGCACACACACACACACACACACACACACACACACAGAGAGAGAGAGAGAGAGAGAGAGAGAGAGAGAGAGAGAGAGAGAGAGAGAGAGAGAGAGAGAATAAAGCATTGTCAAAATATAGGACAACTGGAGATCCACTACATTGCAGATGGGGAAATGAAGAGCATAAGCACTTTTGAAAACAATTGGCATATTTTTATTAAAAAATATATGCCTACAGAGTAATAAGCAATACTATCTCTATGCATCTACCCAAAACAAATGTGCACAAAGATGTCCATAATAAGTATGAGCCCACATGTGCAACAAAGGTGAAGAGGGATATTCGTTTTCTGTGGTTGCATAACACACAAGCACATTTTCGGTAACTTAAAACAGTCCTCTTTGGCAGTTTGTAGTCTGCAGTCCAGATGTCCTACCAGATCACTGGTTTTTGCTTACAGCCTCCCAAGGCAAGGACAAGGTCATGGCCAGAACAGGTTCTCTTCTCAAGGCTCTGTGGGAGAGCCTTCTCATTTTATTCAGACTATTGGCAAAACTTAGCTTCTTGGAGCTTTATTACAGGACAGCAGTTTCCCTTCCTAATTTACCTGGTGTTGCCCTCCACTCTTACCAGTAGCTGTGATTCGGATCACAGTCCCACCCCAGCTTTAAAGACAGCAATGGTAAGTAAATGCCCTGAGCATTTTAAATCTGATTTCTCTTGTATGGACCAGCTGTTTAAAAGTACCCATTTGGCAAAAGGGCTCATGTATTTTAACTGGCATCCTGGGTTAACTCTCTTTTTGTCATAGCATGTAATAGAATTGTGGGGCTGATTCTCATCACATACAGAAGCTCTTCCTACATTCAAGCACCATGTTTTACTATTTCTGTTTTTTATAAGGATGAGGGTCATTGGGAGATACCTTAGAAGTCCATCAATTGTGAGGGGGGAAGCCAGTGATCAATCTATACCATACTATGGATTCTGATATACACATTACACGGAAGTTGTACTACTGATTAAACTGAGGGGTGTTTTATAAACAAACAAACAAACCATAAAAACCAAAAAACATTGTGCTTGATGAACAGACCAGACCCCAAAATAGGGCATGTATGATTATATTTATGTGAAATTCTACAAAGGAACATTAAGTTTTTAGTAAGATAATATTAATAGTGGCCCATAGTTTAAAAACAAACAAACAAACAAACAAACAAAAAACCAAGCAAACAAACAAACAAAAACCCCACTAAATGTGAGCATGCCTCTACGTGATGGACTGGCCTGTATTTAACTTAGACTCAGCATAGTTATATTTAATTAACCCATTAATGTCTTCATTTTATGATATATTTAGTAATATGCCATGTTTAAGAAAGAATTCTTTACTGAGAGTCCCCTTTACTTTCCAAAGTATTTTCCCAGAGGGGTCTTGCTGTTCACATTTAAAGCTTTACTGGTGGACTGTTGACCCCCACATGGTAGCTTTGTAGGTGGTTGCTACTGTTTCCTAAAAACACAAGCATTTTCTTTTCTTTATTTTTTTTCTTTTTTTTGTTTTATTTTGTTTTTTTCGAGACAGAGTTTCTCTGTGTTGTTTTGGTGCCTGTCCTGGGTCTCCCTCTGTAGACCAGGCTGGCCTTGAACTCACAGAGATCCCCCTGCCTCTGCCTCCAGAGTGCTAGGATTAAAGACGTGCACCACTACTGCCCAGCAAGCATTTTATTTTCAGTAACATGTGATCTCATTTCCTTCTCTCCTTTTCTCACTGCATTTTACAGAACTTTCAGAAAACTTTCTGATATTAGGTAGAGCAAATATCTTTTTATGTTACTGAATCTATTGAAAAGTTTTTGGCCTGGTGGCAATGGTGCACGCCTTTAATCCTTTCACTCGGGAGGCCAAACCAGGTGGATCTCTGTGAGTTCGAGGCCAGCCTGATCTACAGAGCGAGATTCAGGACAGGCACCAAAACTACATAGAGAAACGCTGCCTCGAAAAACCAAAACAAAAAAACAAAAAAACAAAAAAAAAAGAAAAAAAATTGACTCAATAGGATGTATTTGTTATTTATGCCTTGATACACATGCAACAATAGCAAAAAAAGAGGCCATGACTTTGAAAGTGAGCAAGAGGGAACATGTAAGGTTGGGTGGAAGAAAGGAAAGGAGATGGTTTCATTACTCTGTAATTTAAAGAAAATGTAACTGTTCAAATATGTGAACACTGGAAGTATTAACATATTTAATAATCTTTATGTTTCTATTGGTTGAGAACATGTAGAGATCAGTACTGATTCCTTTTAAGTATAATTCTTGAGCCTAATGATACATTGTTATGGAAAAACGAATTCTATTAATTAAAGGCAACTTGTTTATATTAGTGTTGGTTACAGTTGAGGAGCAATCTTTATCAATATTCTGTATCCCTACTTTCTGGTCCCACTGAGGTACAACACGTATCTTATGGTCAGTATTATTATAAATCAATAGTTCTTACTGTCCATGGCTTCCATGTGGTCTCTGCTCAGAATGCCTTCCTTGGTTCTTGGTTCTTTTCATCTAGGTTTAAAGATTTCTATCCATTATGGAATTAGCACCACGACTCTCCTCCTTTATTCCGGGAACAACTTTTCCTCAGACTCCAAGTTGTAACTCACATGGCTCTGCACTGTTGGTTGTTATGTGAGTCACTCGGGGAACCAAGCATACTCTGTTCTCATCTTTCATCTCCTTTACCTTCCCTAGCATTTCCGTCACTCTGATTTCAAAGTCCAGTTTCATCGGCTATAAGTTTCCTGCCTTGATAATTGAACCAAATCAGCTTTTCATTGTTCCTCTTTCTCTCACACTCTCCCTTCCTTCCCTTTCTCCCCAAAGAGTGGAGGGCAACACCAAATAAATACTAGGAAGGGAAACTGCTTCCCAATTTTCTTCTGATTGTAAAACAGTTGGTTCACTAACATTTCTTTTTCTCTGCCTTAAAGATATTTGACTTTTTAACATGTTATATGCATCCTGAGCTTTGCTGTATCTGACATGAATACAATTTGTGGACGAACTGACACATGAATATTTTTGAAAATGGATCCTTTATTTTTGTCCTCTTTCTTCCATGTTTTAATTGCAATTGTTACTTGCGTCATCTATAAAATACAAATAATGATCGAGAACATGTAATTTCTCATATTAGGTAATATTAGAAATGCGAAGCTTCTTGTTAAGCACAAAGCTACACAAATGTTAGTTTGCATCAGTTTCATCCCATGCTTACTATCCCAGCAAAACTGTATATTACAGGAGTCTGCTTAATAACCCAAGGACTTCAGTCACTTAAAATAGATTCCAGCAGGGGTGTATGAAGCCAAAGGCCCTTTTCTGGCTGTCCCTGAAGCTTATATTATAGATCATCTTCTCTGTGGTGGCCTAGATGACAGTTCAGCATCAGACAGCAGGTGGTAAGAGACAAAAGGGACAGAAAACAATTCAAAGGAGTCGAGAGCAGGAACAGGCAACAACGCTGCCAGGGTACAGGTCACGTCCTTCCACCGACTCTCTGGCTCAGTATTCCTTCTCCTTCACTTTGTGCCAACCACGTGTTAGCACAATTTCTTCCTCCCCTTGTTACCTCCAGATCCTATTTAATACGGGTCTTATAGCTCTGGACAGAGCGCCTTGCATGTTCAGGTTAAGCCATTTCATCTGTGGTGTTTTCTACAGAGTTCTCCAGGAATCCTCATTTTCTTTCAACACCCTAGTCATGTATAAAAAAAAATAAAGTAATTCTTACCCAAGAGGCTGTAAAATCTCATTATATTATAGAGTTGTAATCTCTTCCATGTTTATCTGACGCTACATTTTCTATTATTTTAAACATGTTATCTTTTATTTTATGGATAGGATGCTAAAGTAGTACTCATCATATCTTGATGATGGAGGCTGAACATTGCATGATAAAATGAAAGCTAAGGAAGGAGTTTGAAAACAAGTATTTTAAATGGAGGGGATCATACTTCTCTAAGAACACAAGTTACATGAAAATCTCATTGTTGTGCATGAGACACCTCCCTACAAGTTATTAACCAGGAAGTATTAAGAGACCCCCAAACAACCCAAGCTATTGCTATTTGTGCTAGGTTCCCATCAGAACAAAATAGCAAGACCTTGCTGCTGAAGACACCTCATTTGGGTTACAGACAAGAGAACCAGAGTCAGAAATAACCTGAAAACTTGCTCCCTGCTGGCTAAATTTAATAAGGCCAGGAAGTGCCATGCAGGCCTCTGGAGCAGAAAAGCCACTGATGGTTTCTCCAGTGGTAAACCCTGTATGCCAAAATACCTTCCCTCCAGACAAGATGTACCCGCTATTTGAATATTGTCATGAAGGTTCTATGGTAACCAACTACTTTTGGATTAATTGAGGTCAATAGGCCCTGGAAGAGAACCTATCATTATTTTGTTAGAAGGACACGTTATTAAATTTCCTTCTAAATACTTATCCTTATACACATAAGTTTGTGTTACCTTCAAACTTGGCCAGAGAAGTTTCTCTGTGTAGCAGTTAGCAATTAATTCAGAAATTCAAAAGCAGTCAGTGTGCTGAAAATATTGGCTTGAGTGGTCAATCCTAAATTGAAGATCTATATCAAACCTCACAACCAAGCCCCTCCAAGGCCCAGAGAAATCTAGGGCAAAGTGGAAAGAATAGGAGAACTGGAAAACCAATAAAAATGCTGTGAGTTGCTTTCTTCTGGACATTACAAGGTCATTCCACTCATGGACTCCCTGCAGCTATGGTTACCTGCACCAAACCTGCTCAAGATTGAATCAACAAGATCAGTCAACATTCCAACAGATATCGCTGATTGAACTCAGTGGGTTACTTCCATCCATATCAAAAAACTAGGAAAGTGATATAAAGGAAATAGGGATGTAGTAAAGGTTCCTGTGGGGAGCAAGAGGGAGGAGTAGGGGGAGAATATGATCAAGATGCATTGTTTATGTGTTTGAAATTGTCATAGAAAATAAAAGATACTCCTTTAAAAAATAACGTTTAGCACCATTAATAAAGATACCCAATCTTGACCTCTGGTCTCCACATGTACTCACACACATACATGCCCCCTGACACACACACACACACACACACACACACACACACACACACACACAGAGAGGGGGGCAGACAGACAGACGGGGGGGGGTGTCCAGGGTCATAATCTATT